>NC_028356.1:7733258-7925428 GCF_000741045.1 Vigna radiata var. radiata | reverse complement strand
TCACTATGAAAGAATCTTCTTTTTACAAGAATGGGATTGGGAGCATAACCTCCCTATTGAGGGCATAACCCCTCTCTACAAGCTAATTGCCTGACCTTACACAAAACTACTCGATATCCCTTTTTTAACCGACACTCCCCACACACTTACTCTTCAACCCCTCTATCCTATCATCATATATCCTAATGTATATCCTAACACAAGCATACCTCATCAACACGACAAATTTCCAAGGATGTTGTCATTTGGCAATGTCAGATGCCTATTGGGAGGAGCTACTCCACCCAACCTATGTGGTCGAACTTGTATCCACCTTTTTCATGTGCAAACTCCTACTATAGAGACCTCTTGCAGTTCTCACACCATATTCACCTTTCTCTTGATGATATTGTGTGCCTACACAAGTCAAGATAACTCTTACCTGCCCCTATTCAATTTGCTCATTCACCATCACATAAGGGGTCATCACCCTTAGAGCACCCATTAATGCAGTCATCACAACATGCATGTCATACCTCACACAAGTATCATTTTAACATAAGGCCCAAGCTCTACTTTGCTCACCAACAATCATTGTATATGTGTAACTGTCACAAACCTTTCGTTTAAGCCTCTAGCTCAAGCACCTAGGTAGTTTTTGGACTAGCCCGACACAACTCAACCTCCAGTCTACACATACACAAATGGCTTTGTACAATACATATAGGAACTACTATGTGCTTAACATATCATCATGTTATTAACATACCAATATACATTCCATCAATTATCTCAATAATACATAAAACAATCTAAAAGGGTAAATATTATCATTCATACAACATATCAGCATGTTGTTCATAACATTATCATCACTTTTTTCACCAAACAAAACACTAAAGCAACAAACAACCATTGTTAGCTTTCCTTGCCTTTCAAACTCATTTTCTACCAAGAACACAACACTGCTACTAGCTCACTAAAGCTTCCTCTCAAGCAGACCTTCCTTAAGCAGACTCTGAGCACCAACAAGCTCTTACATTGTGACTCAACAATCATAACCAGCTCTAATGAAGAAAACACTTGGAGAGAAGGAAGATAACTTAACAAGATTGAGAGAAAAGAACGTAAGGAAATGAGACACGCTACTATGTTCCCTTGACCTAATATGGTTGATATAGCCTTTTGAAAGGGACAACACAATACTTTTGGTTTGCTCTGCATCTTCCCCCAGCAGAAAGCAAAATCATACCATAGTATTGTTGGGGTCAACTTTATCCTCAAAAATGACAAGGTATAAGAGTGTCAAACCTTATTTTTCTTCCATATCTTTTCTCTATCTTCCTTGTGTCTCTCCTTTGTCTCTACACTCATCTTTCTCAAGGCTTAAGGCCTCCCCATTATCATGGTCACGAGAATCCTTTAATGTGATTTTGTGTTTCAAATCCTCACTCCTTTAAACTCTAATTGTGTACTATACTATAGAAGAGATAATATTTGCTTACCTAAAGCACGAAGCATTTATGGAATTTCTAAAGCTTTGCCCTTCACGGAGTAATTACTTTAATAAATGGTTGTAGAATTTGTGAGATTATGATATCAAAATCCACGCAACAACTCTGAAAATTGATTGATGAAATGAATCATATTTATGGAAATAATTTATACAACTTGAATATCCCGTTATCCATATTTACAGAAGCATTTTAGCTTGTTATGATTCTAAAAACCAACATTTAGTCTCCCCAATTGGAATAGCTCACATTTTAATTCGTTTTCAAATTATTTGTACTGTCTGCTATCTCAAAAATTCCAATAATTAACAAGGATGTGTAACACAGATATAACATACCATTTATTTGTATACAAAAAAATACAAAGATCTATGGCCACAAATGTCTCCCAATTATAGTGATTCCAGTGAAACTCACTCCTCGCCTTCTTTAATGCAAGGGCTTCTTGAATCTTGATCCAGACAACAAATCATGTTTATCACATGTGCTTTGCTCTTGAAAGCTCAAGGAATGTGATCCCAATTGCTAGTTCCAGCTGAAGCTCATTTGTGGTGTCTGTATCATAGTTGTGAATTGATGCAAACTAGCAACTCTCATGACAATGTCGTGTTAGGATTCAGGGTTAAGCATAAACTATTTTACTATTAGGATTCAGGGTTAATGCATAAATATTTGGAGCAACATTTTGATAAATCCTGAACTGGCGTTTAGTACAAAAAAAGAGTAAAACAGTTTTCATCAACTTCCTTTACAGGGAAAAAAGACAAACATACAATAGAAGTTATCATAATACACTCCATACATGTATGTTTTTTACAACAATTTTTACTAGTCATAAGCTCCAACATTATGCTTTCTTTCTGAAATACTTTGGAGCTGATTTTTTTCTAGCTGTCTGTACCACACATTTGCTTGCTTCTTCAACCTTTTCCAACTTGCTATCAGCATCATGAACACAAATTTTCTTCTCTAACTTGCCTGAGTCATCAATTCCATTGATACCCTTTGACTTCCTTGTCTTCTTTGACAGCACTAGAGACAACATTGGTTCTTCAGTTTTCAATTGCACTTTCCCTTTCGAATCTGTAGTAGCCAAAAGTATTGATTTCTTTTGCGTTTTTTTCTTAGAGATTTTAGTTTGCTTCAATGGATTTGCACCCTGTGGCTTGACTTCTTTGTCAATATGCTCCTGAGAACTCTCTGATTCACTAGTTTCATATTTTTCCTGTCTTGGCTTTTTATTTTTAGTCTTGGATTCTGACTCAAGATTACATTTAGTTTTCGGTACTTTGGTTGCATGCTTATTTCCTTCTTCAACTAAAATATCATTTCCCTTTTCTTCAACTAAACTTGGAAAAGCTCTAACAATATAAATCTGCAGCAATAACATGTCAGGCTCATTATTCTGACTCACCAGTTCATGTCATATACCAGGCATGTCTACAAATTTAAATACAAGAGCTGATTTCAGACATCTAATAACAACGTGATGGTGAACTTTTGAAATTTGATGTAGTTATGAAAGGTGTAAAAATATGTAATACTCCAATTTACCAAATTCAACTTAACAAAAAGATGTCACATGAACAAAACCCCTAAATTATTAAAGGTTAAGCTCTGAATTTTGACAACGCTATGAAAAATGCAATATGAAATGCACCGTTTCTTTAAAAGGTGGAAAAAAAGATACACAAATAAAAACAACATTCCCCTTATTGCACATCACTTTCTCATTTTCTTTTTAACAACCGTATAGTTCCTCCCCTGTTTACCTGAATTCTTCCATTGCTTTCTCTAATCCTTGCTTCTCTCGGTCTCTCATGACTTTATGTGTCATCATCCTTATTTTTCCTTTCTCTCCAATATTCAAAACTCATCAAATTTCTATATCCTTGTGGTTCTACAATCATGGGGAAAGTGTTTGAGGTAGGGAAAACAATTCATATTTCTTTGAGAGAGTTCACAGTTTAGATGCAACTCTTTTAAGTTAGGTAGTTTCGCGTTCATATATTAATTGTGGATTGTGCATTAGATGTAAGAATTTTAATTATTAAAATTCTAGTGTTTCTCTAAAAAAACCCTTGACATTTCAAATTTGGATTTTTTTTTTTTCTAAATCATCAATATCTTGCTCATAATGTCGAGATTCCTAGAAAAAAAAAATACTGTAGTTACACGTACTGACAGTGTATTGTACCTAGTGGTGATTTTTAATTGTTTTTAATGAGAAGCAAATATCATTAACCGAGTTATTTTTACAACTTTGGTTTCCACGACTAGCTAAGAATCAAGAATAACAACTAAATTTTCTTAGTTTGACTTTAATATTTGTTATCCTTGATTATTAATGTGTATTTTAAATAAATTTGATTATGACATACAATTTTCTATTCGCCACGACTAAGATATTATGTGGTATATTATTTGTTCACCACAACAAAGAGATATTCTGTGGTATATTTAGTTATCTATATTTTAAATTTATCTATATATATATATATATATATATATATATATATATATATATATATAATTTTTTTAGTTTTCAAGAAAGTAATATTAGTTTTGGAAAACGATATGCATTTATTTTCCACTTTATTAAATATCATTGTAATTCTTTTTGAATGAAAAATATTCAAGCTATATTTGTTCTCATTAAGGCCTTGTAACTTACCCCTTTTCTTTTCTTTTCTTTTTCCCTCATATACACAAGCGGTTGAGTAGCTGATTTCCAAAGATTTACAAACTTACACAAGGATTTGTACATCTTTTTGGTAAGCCTCCACTAATATAATGGAAAGTACATTTTGGTAACTCTATTCATGCAGCAATAATGATAAAAGATATACACTCAAAAATAGCCATGGAGAATGGAACAGATGAAATTTCTTTATCCTAAGATGTAGAAAATAGACAGGTAAATATTGCAAGTTATGATGTGAGCATATTTGAATGATTATTGCTCATAAGCTACATTAAACTTGTTGATGTGTATACACATATATTTTGACATTTCTGTATCATGGTGGGTGGTTTCTGACATTTAAATAGATTAAATGAGTACGTGTATATTGTTTTCATTTACAAGTTACTTGTGGTTTGTCCTATTTTTAAGGGATTTTGAATTTGTGGTAAGCCTATAAATAGGAATTCTCATTTATGAATTTCAATGTTTATTTCCCTCCAAGTTTAATCTCTATTTTCTCGAAAAGTTTCACTAAATTGTAGTAGTGTTGAAAAGAGAAGTGTTGTAGAGTGTGGGTAACCGCCAATGGCAGTGCAATGATAGGAATTTGATGTTTATCAATTATTATTAGATAGTTGTTGAAGTAATGACAATATAGCAGGCATAACAATTTTAGGGCTTTAAAGTAGTGTTACAAGAGTGCTAACAAAAATTACCTTAAATCTCGATGGTTCAATCAATTCAAAAACAAGGGCATCTCCATCATCCAGTTTATGATCCAATGCAAATGCTCTCCAGCCTCCGCTTAATCCAGCTCTGTTGCCTATGTAAACAGTCTGGTATTCTGAACCATTTTCATCTTCTAAAACTATGTCATGTACAGTTTTTGGAAGATGTTCCTCACAAAACTTAGAAGGAAGACCCTAGCAAAATAAAGATAAAATAATATAGGAAAATTAACGTCTGTTACATTTATTAACAATATAATAAAAAAGAACCAGCAGCAAATTAAGTGCACAACATAAAGAAAGATTTTTTGAACTACAACCTACCAACCAAAAGCAGCTATAAACGTGAGACCGAACCATTGACTTGATAAATGAGGGATTTGAAGAGTTCAAATTGATTTGGAGTTCTTCTGCAGCCTCCAGAGCACAAAGTCTTTCCTCTTTTGAGGCTTCTTTGATTTCATCTAAAGGCCTCGCAATGTAACTGAGAATCCCATAACTGTGTTATTAACATTTGATGAGCAATTTAGAAAGAACATTAGGCAAGTAAACCACCTTCCCCATGTTGAAGAATTTGATCTTGACCTCTTCCTCAAAGATGGAAGGTATTCACTCACCTGTGATACAAAGAATATACACAATGTCAGCTACACATTTCTCCTAGACCAACACCTCGAAAACAGAGTGACCAAAATCAATTTTTTAAAGTCACACATAACACCAAAGACAAATACGGATGCTCATTGATTACCATATCTATTCATTAACAAATAGATAAATTGAACCAGACGAGATTAACTAATAAAAATATTAGGGGAATTGTTGGGTACTTCTATCTGACTCTAGACAAAATCTGCATTCAGACTCAAATATAAATTTAAACAAAGTAGTAAAGTAGAGCAACCGGGAAAGCAAGAAAGCCAGAAATTATCAACATAGGCTGTGTATTTATTATGAATGAAAGAAGAGGTATATATACATGATGAAAGAAGAATATACGTGTAGCTAAAAGAAAGCCAGCAGAAAGTGTAATAGACTAACAGCTACTACACTGACAGAAACATTACTTTTAATAGGCCCCCTTAAGCTAGGAATGGATATTAAGCATTTCCAGTTTGGAACACATAGTCTGAAACACAGCAGGAGAAAAAGCCTTTGTATATACATCAGCAAATTGTAATGAAGAATAGACTAACAGAAGTTTAATTAAACAATATAAAGGTCTTGAAAACGTGAAGAGTAATTTATATTTCTGGAGAGGGAAAATATTACTTACATCTTCCCTGTAAGAAGGAACTGGGTTCCGCACACGAGAAGATCGCCTAGGTTCCACTTCAGTATTTGATTTCTTTGATTTTAGTTTAGGAACATGATGCTGCACAGACACAGGACTGAAAAAATGAATTGAATGAAATCCAGGTTCTTTGCGGAGAGTAAACAAATAAAATACAACTTTACCCGTGTCTTCTTTGCGGAACTTGTGATCTCGGTCAGATTTTTTGAAATCCTTAAAATTCCCAAATCCTTGAGAGAAAAAGGTAAAACCAAGAAAATTGATCAGTCATCAAAATTCAAAACAGAAAATCAATAAAAAAAAACTACTTTATCCATGTTTCAACTCAAACAAAATGAAATCTATACATATACTACTGACAAAGTTTAACATATTATAAAAAAATGAAAAAAAAATGCCCACTAATATACTATACCATCTGCAACAAAGTGGTGATTACCTCAAACCTCTTTTTATTTTCTTCAAGTCTCTGTTTTCTAGCATCTTCGTAAGTGTTGTTTGTGCGACGCTTTGCCATCTGCTGAAGCACAAGGCACAATGCAATTACTTACATCAAATGTCATGTCACCAAAATAACTCACCAACCATCATCCATTAGAAAAAAAAAAAAAAAAATTTGTGACATAATATAAAAAGACAAAAGTTGAAAGCTCTTTAAGTTTTTTCAGTTCTTTTTCCCTAATAGTCATTGGGTCCAGCACAAATTGGAAGTGATGGGTTTTTAATATAGTAGGAGGTTGTGAAATATATTAGAGAGTGCAGCTTGCACACAAGACATAGAACCCACACTATGAAAGTAGAAGAAAGGCTGCAAAAGAACTTGAAAAACAAAAATAGAGAAAAAATGGTCATTACCGAACTTAAAACGAAGAGAAGTGTAACAGACAATGGAGTGAAGAGAAATAGAATACTCAGTGGAGTGAACAGAACTTGCTATGGGAGGGAAGACAATTTAATTTTCAAAATTCCAGTGTTGTACGATTTTGACCCTAACGGTAATAATTAGTGGTATTATATATATTATTATTATTTATAATTTTTATATAAAGAAAAAAAATTATATACTTTTTATTATTTTTTTGTTATAAAGATAAAACAATTCAATGAGGTAAACGAGCAGATTTATTTTTATGAAAAATTCAAAAAATTTTAATCATTTTATAATTATTTTATCAGTAGTCATTGAATTTTTTTCAGAAAAAAATAAATGGTACAGAAATTTAAATTTTACTTACGTAATATTTATATATTTTAGATTGTAGAATTCATATTATAAATTTATTGTAATATTTATATTTTAGATTATATAATTTATAATATAAAATTTTAAAAATAATTCAAAATATAATATACTCTTGATGTAAATTTATATTTTAAATTATATATATAATCTGTAATATAATTCTGAAAATATTTTGAAATTTACATATTTTGCAAGTTGCAAGATATGGAATGTTTATGAATTATAGATTTTAAAATATAATTTTATATTAGGAATTGTATAATTTAAAATGACATTTAACATTAAAGATTATGCAACAAAATACAATGGAGGTAAGAAGGTGCATAAAGAAATCCCCTCATATTAGATATGTTATAGGCAGAAGTTCCTGAAATTGTATGCCAATTTGTTGCCAACTTTTGCTTCTCCTTACTTTATTTTAGCAGAAAAGCTTCATCAAGCAGTACTAAATTTTGTTTACTTGTGGACAATCTTCACAATCAGTTCAGTCAACAATTTCTTTCAAATAAAAGTATATATATATATATATATATATATATATATATATATATATATAGCACTTTGATCTCAAAGCTTTTAGGCTCAGTTCTTTTGTAAGGATTTGGAGGAGATGATTTGGAGAAGATGATTTGAGTAGATTTGAGTGGATTTGAAGATAATTTTTTTGTTGTTTTTTTGTATGGATTTGTGGATAATTGAGAGTGGATTTGGAAGTAAAACTTGTGAGGATTAGTGTAGAATTTGATTGATGCAACCTATTAAAAAAAATTGTGTAATTGATAGAAATTGAAGATTACCAAAATACCCTTAATTATTAAAGTAATATGAAATTGTAATTATTAATTTTATATTTAATTGTAAAAATGTTTATAAAGAAAAAAAATTAATATTAATCATTAAGAATGTTTACTTTAATTTTTTATCTCAAAAACTATTTTTTAGAGTCCATCCATGTATTTCTTAAAATTGAAGGAAATTTGCAGAGCATTTTTAGTTATGGAGGAGTTGCTTAAAAAAGTTTAGTTATTTGAAAGTGTCACATTCGAAGCAACAACCATTTATTAATCCTCATTGGGTGATATTATCTAAAGTTGGAAAGTCTTTTTAAGATAATAAATATTAGTGTACAATGGAAATGAATGTAGAGTTTGTGAACCGTAATTGGTGTTGCCACGTGCATGGTTGATTTTAGAAACCAATGAGGACAAACTTGATATTTTACTTCAAATCAGTGCAAATCTCACCATAGTAGCGCGGAATAAAAAATGAGTGTATCTCGCAAATCAGCTTAATTCTATCCTCGCAAATCCCACCAAACGAACACAATTTAATTCACAAATCATTCTTCACATTTCCACGTGAACAAGAACATCTGCTCAAACGAACACAACATTAGTCTCTTTGAACAGTTCGCATTTCATTTCTTTTGGTTTTCAAATTATTCTTACTATCTACTATCACAATAATTCATCCAAAAACTGACAGGGATGTGCAGCACAAGTACAACATAAGAGTAATTAGTAAGAAAAAAAAACTATGGTCGCAATTGTCTTCTAATTATAGTGATTCCAGAGTGAAACTGACTCCTCGCCTTTTTTTTATGTAAGTGCTTCTTGAATCTTGATATAGACAACAAATCCTATTTGCATGTGTTTTGCTCTTAAAAGCTCAAGAAATGTTAAAGTTGTAGTTCATTATTAAAAAGTGGACTTAAGTCTAACTCAACTTCATAAAATTAGTTTGTAAAATAAGATTTACACCTCACTTATATATTATAATTTGGTCTTATCTCTAGTCGATTTAGAACTTCCAACACTCATTTGCATTTTTATATCATAGTTGTGAATTAATGCATCTATGTGTTATGTGTAGTTGTAAGTTGTAGTTCTTGAAAATGTCATGGTGATTTATCTTTAAGTATGTTAGGAGTCTCATTAAATAGAAAAAAAATCAATTTAAAATATATAAATAAATATAAGTTTTATTTAACAAATTAGTTTTATGAAATTAACTTAAATTTAAAATACACTTCTTGAATTTATTGTTACATTGTTCTAAGTTCTATTGCACAAAACATGAATTATTTTACTGTTAGAGTTAATGCATAAATATTTGGGGCAACATTTTAATAAATCTTAAACTAACATTTGATACAAAAAACAGTAAAACAGTTTTCATCAACTTCCAGCTTTCATAGATGGAAGTTGGAAGTGTCAAGATTGCCACCTAACACCCTTTAAAGGAAAAAAAAAAGACAAACATACAATAGAAGTCATCATCATACACTCCATATATATATATATATATATATATATATATATATATATATATATATATATATATATACTTTTTATAACAATTTTTTACTAATCATTAGCTCCAACATATGCTTTCTTTCTGAAATACTTTGGAGCTAGTTTTTTTCTATTTGCTTCTTCAACCTTTTCTAAATTGCTATCAGCATCATGAAGACAAATTTTCTTCTCTAACCTGTCTGAGTCGTGAATTCCGTTGATACCCTTTGACTTCCTTGTCTTCTTTGACAGCACTAGAGATACCATGGGCTTCTCAGTTTTCAATTGCACTTTCCCTTTCAAATCTGTAGTAGCCAAAAGTATAGATTTCTTTTGTGTTTTTTTCTTAGAGATTTTAGTTTGCTTAGTTAGATTTACACCCTGTGGCTTGACTTCTTTGTCTAAATGCTCCTGAGAACTCTCAGATTCGTTAGTTTCACATGCGGCTGCCCGTTTTGGCTTTTTACTCTTGGGTTCTGACTCAAGATTACATTTTGCTTTCCGTACTTTAGTTGCATGCATATTTTCTTCAACTAAAATATCATTTCCCTTTTCTTCAACCAAATTTGGAAATGCTCTTACAATATAAATCTGCAGCAATAACAGGTTAGGCTCATTATTCTTTTTGACACATTTCAGTTCATGTCATATACCAGGCATGCCTACAAATTAAAGTACACGTCCTGATTTCAGATATCTAATAACAAACCATAGACAATATCTACACCAAGTTTGGTGTAGATTTTGATGTTGATGGCTCATTAATAAAGATATCAGGAATTTTGAATCTGGGCTATTTGCATGTTTTTTACTACTCTAACGGGTAAGAGTAACTGTAGAGATCACCAAACTCCTCAAGAAGTTTGGAAGTGGAATTAATGCATGGTTTTGGAAGCATATACACTCATTTCTAAATCAATAAAAATGATTGATGGAACAGCATAAAGTGTGTCTTTGTGACAGTGGCTTAAATTCAAAATTCTACAGATTGGAACTAGAAATCGAGATGATGAGTTCCATGGAGTAATCACTGGCAGTTGGAAAGTGAAATAATGTCTCGTCAAGTGTTAAGAAAAACGAAATGTTAAAGATTTTTCACTAGATATAAAATCTCTAAATGATCAATGGTGAACTTTGGAAACTTTATGAAGTTTTGAATGAGAAAAAACCTCTAAATTGTTAAAGGTTAAGCTCTGAATTTTGACAAAGCTATGAAAGATGCATCATGAAATGCACCGTTCCTTTAAAAGGTGGAAAAAATTATATACAGAAATAAATAACGTTCCCCTTATTGTATATCCCTTTCTCATTCTCGTTTTCACAACAAGAGAGCCCCTCCCGTGTTCCAAAGTGAAGTGTTTTCGTAGGATGTGGGCCACCGACCACGGCAGTGCTATCTACTTTTATTAGAGTTGTTGATTCTCAAATTCTTATATTAGTTAGTTACTTAGTTGGGGCTAGGATTATTAGAGAAATAAGATATCTACTGTATAATGCACTCCATAGTCATCGAGCAGTTAAAGCTCCCAAAAGAACGTAGATTTCCCCAAACCCAAAGCAACACCACGTTTGGACCAATCGGTCACCGATTCCACAGAGGACTGATAGGTAATTACATATTAAAACCATAACCACAAATCTAAGATAATTAACAAGCTAAAACACGCTTATGGACTCTTGTGCCGTTCAGAAAGGTAGGTGATTCATTTATTACGAATTTAAGACTTTATTATGATAATCCATCATATTCATTTAACTAACTTGAGAGTTAGAGTGTCTTTGATAGATACACTATCATAATACTAAAACTAAAAACTATCATGACAAAGACCCAAGTCGATGTTAAAAGACTAATAGAAAAGTGTGAAGGAGTAGTTCTCAAGCCCACCATCTGAAACAAGATATATTACCTATAATAAATAAGAAAGATGGAAAGGAAGGGTTGTCTTGTCGTTTGTAAGAGAATTTGGGCATTGGTAGATGCAAGACCGTCATAGTTTAGAGACTTAGACACTATCTTCCGGGGAGATATCTGTTAGTCTTTGGATTAAAATACCAGGTTTCATTCATGTTCACCCCAGAAATTCGTCATTTGTAAGTTATTCTTGAAGTAATGACAATATAGCAGGCATAACAATTTTAGGGCTTTAAAGTAGTGTTACAAGAGTGCTAACAAAAATTACCTTAAATCTCGATGGTTCAATCAATTCAAAAACAAGGGCATCTCCATCATCCAGTTTATGATCCAATGCAAATGCTCTCCAACCACCGCTAAGTCCACTTTTGTTGCCTATGTAAACAGCCTTGTATTCTGAGCCGTTTTCATCTTCTAAAACCATGTCACACACAGTTTTTGGAAAATGTTCCTCACAAAATTTAGAAGGAAGACCCTAGCAAAATAAAGATAAAATAATATAGCAGGAAAATTAGCTTGTGTTACCTTTATTAGCAATACAAATCAAAAAGAACCAGCAGCAGGTTAAGTGCAGGACATAAAGAAATATTTTGTGAACTACAACCTACCAACCAAAAGCCCTTATAAACGTGAGACCAAAGCATCGACTTGATAAATGAGGGATTTGAAGAGTTCAAATTGATTTGGAGTGCCTCTGCAGCCTCCAGAGCATAAAGTCTTTCCTCTTCTGTAGCTTCTTTGATTTCATCTAAAGGCCTCGCAGTGTAACTGTGGATCCCATAACTGTGTTTATTAATATTTGATGAGCAATCTAGAAAAGTCATTAGTTAAGTAAACTACCTTCCCCGTGTTGAAGATATTGATCTCTTCCGCAAAGCTGGAAAGTGTATACTCACCTGTGATACAAAGAATATACACACTGTGAACTACACGTATCTGCTGGACCAACACCTCAGAAACAGAGTGACAAAAATCAATTTTTTTAAGCCACATAACACTAGAGAGACAAATACGGATGCTCATTTATTACCATAGCTGATCATTAATAAGTAGATATACCGAACAAGATGGGATTGACTAAAAAAAATTAGGGGAATTGTTGGGTAATTCTTAATTGGTGATTCTCGTGCATACTTAATTACTATGCTCTTGAAAGTTATATTTGACTCTAGATAAAACCTACATGCACCTTTGAACAAATGAGAAGCCAAACTTAAATAAAGGTCTTGTAAAAGTGAAGAGTAATTGTTATTTCTGAGAAAAACAATCACGCCACCACTGTATAAAGAAAGCTTGTTAAGAGTTGAATAATCCCGCCCATTCAATCTAATTTCCAAGCATTGAGAGTCAACTAGAGAGTGATGAGATTTTCAAGTTTTCAAAAAGAATTGTAAATTTATTGAGATGGTGAATATTTAGTTAGCATATTTCCATGAACATAGGCAGATGTTGTTGAACTACAAAATCAGGCTTATTCCATTGTTTTTCTTTGTGGCGTGCTGTGTGTTTCTATCATCAACAATCAACTATTGGTGTGTGCGTACATTTTGTCAACATCAGTGGTACTAGTTAAGATAATCTATTTTCCGACCAAATTTGATTTTTTATTCCTTTTTGGCTCCCATGTTTGTTGTTTGATCCTGCATGATGGTAGTTTGAAAGACAAAATTACTTACATCTTCCCTGTATGAAGGAACTGGGTTCCGCACACGAGAAGATCGCCTAGGTTCCACTTCCCCATTTGACTTCTTTGATTTCAGTTTATGAACATGATGCTGCACAGTCACAGGATGAAAAAAATTAATCAAATCAAATTCAGGTTCTTTGCCTAGAGAAGCCAAATAAAATACAACTTTACCCCTGACTTCTTTGCAGAACTTGTGATCTCAGTCAAATTTTTTGAAATCTTTGAAATTCCCAAATCCTTGAGAGCAAAAGGTAAAACCAAGTAAATTGAACAGTCATAAAAATTCAAAACATAAGATCAATAAGAAGCAAAGGTATGCACATTTCAACTCAAAAACATGAAAATCTATTTTTTTCACAAGCATACATATGCTGCTGAGAAAGATTAAGATATTATATAAAAAATGAATAAGAATGTCAGCTAATACTATATCATCTGCAACTAAATGGTGATTACCTCAAACCTCTTCTTGTTTTCTTCAAGTCTTTGTTTTCTGGCCTCTTCGTAAGTGTTGATTGTACCACCCTTTGCCATCTGCTGATGCACAAGACACAATGCAACAACTTACATCAAATATCATGTACCCAAAATAACTCACCAACTATTACCCATAAAAAAAAATAAAAATAAAAATAAAAAAAATAAAAAAAACAGAAATATTTACAATGGCACATTATAAAAAGACTAAAGTTGAAATCTTTTTAAGTTCTTTCTCTTCCAAAAAGATAACTTTTGTAACAGGATAGTCACTAAAATGGGTCCTGCACAAATTGGAAGTGATGGAGGTTGTGAAATATATTAGAGTGAAGCTTTGCGCACAAAACATAGAACCCACAGTAAGAAAGTAGAAGAAAGGCTGCCAAAAAAATTGAAGAAAATAATAAAGAAAAAATTATCATTACCCAAACCAGAAGTAGAAAAACCACTGGAGTGAATAGAACTTGCTTTCCTAGGGAAGTAGTAAGTGGGAATTTGATATTCAAAATTGCAGTGGATATCAGATTTAACCCTTCTATTACTAATACATTGTTAAGTATATATAAGGAAAATTGTTTTTACAAACCTTTTAATTACTTTTACTATTTCTGTTTCAAAATTATTTATAACACTATAATATAAAATAAAATACAGCCAATAAAAATATTAATTTTTTTTAATATAGGATTAAATATGTTTTTTTCTTTTAATTTTTAATGTAAATTAAAATTAGTTTTCTTTTTATGAATTTTAATTTAATTTTCATTTTTATAAATACATAAATTTATTATTTGTAATTAAGTTTTATTAAGTTTATCTGAAGTTAAATTTTAGTTTATTTTACTTTATAAATGTATAAATTTATTATTTTTAATTAAATTTTATTAAATTTATTAAATATTTGAAATAACTTTTTTAATTATTATTAAAGTAAAAATGTGTCAATATTTCTAAAACTAAAAAAACTAAATTAAATTAAAATTTTAGAAAGAAACTAAATTTAATTTTTACTTAAAATTATATAATAAAAACTTATTCAACCATTAAAATATAACTCTTTCTTTAAATATAAAATCAAGTTTATATGAAGAATTAAATATTGCAAGGACAAAACTTCTCCTTATATCAAACTAGCATAGCGACTCGTGCCTACGAACGGGCTGTCTTTTGTTCCTATTTGTTAATAATCGTTTTTATTTTGTATATAAAGTTGTGAAATTATTTGTAACGAGAAATTATAAAAATTAGGTTGTAGTGTTATAATTGTTATTATTAAAATAATTGTATAGTATGTTTGTTTGACTGAGTTAGTTTTTTTAGGTCAAACTTTTCAAGACGAGCTTTATTAGGACGAGTTTACTTAAATTGAATTGTGTCAAAACAAGTTTTGTAGGTCAAGTACTTGCAAGCCGAGCTCCAGAACAAGCTCAGTAGGTCAAATACTTACAAGTCAAGCTCCTATAAGTTGAGCTTTCCAAACCAAGCTCCTTTAATCTGAGCTATTCCAAGTTGAGCTCTCTTAGGTCAAACTTCTCTTTGTCGAACTCTCAAGTTAAGTTCCTTTCAAGCCAACCTGCTTCAGGTCGAGGTTAGCCTGAGCTTATCCAAGTCGAGCTCCCCAAGGCCAAACTCCTCCAAGCCAAACTCCCCTAAACCAAACTCACCTAGGCTAACTTCCTCTAGGCCCAATTGTCTAGGTCGAGCTCCTCCAGCTGAGTACTCAAGGTCAAGATATTTAGGTAAAGCTCTTCTAGGCCAACCTTTTCTAGGCTAAGCTCTTGAGGTTGAGCTATCCATCAACGTCGAACTTTCCCTCAAGGCTGAGTTGTCCCTCTAGGTAGAGTTCTCCCTCAAGATTAAGCTTCCATCAGGTCGAGCCCCGCTATGCCAAGCTCCTTCAAGTCGAGATCCTATAGGCCGAGGTCCCTCTAGGCTGAGCTCCCTTTAGGTCAAGCTCTCATTAGGATGAGCTTCCATAGGCCAAGCCCTCCAAGTTGAGCTCCTCTAGCCCGAGCTCTGCCAATCGAGCTTTTTAAGGTTGAGCTCCCTCAACCAAGCTTTTTGAGCTCCTCAGTGGACAAGGTCCTTCAACCAACCTCTTAGGGCTGAGCTCCTTCAGCCAAGCTCTACGAGGCCAAGCTCCTCCAAGGTTGAGCTCTCCACACCTTTTGTAACATCCCATTTATAGATGCCATGAGAAATTATAAAATATTTTGTAACACTCAAACGACCCATCGTCTAACAACTCAACCTCAACCTCAAGTTACCCATCCACATGGTCTAACAACCCAGTTACACCCACAGAGGACCCATCAACTAATAACTCAATTACATCAACAGACCATCCATCGTCTCACAACTTAGTTACCCCCGCGTCTTGGGTATTAGATCATCTCAAGTGTTAAATCGTTTGAGGTGTTAGACCGTGTGGGGTGTTAAATTGTCCAAGGTGTTAGGCGCTCTAGGGTATTAGATGCATTTGGCGTGTTAAACGCCTTTAGGGTGTTAGACTGTTTGGGATGTTAGATTATTTAGGGTGGTAGACGTATTTGGAGTGTTAAACATGTTTGAAGTATTAGACTATATTACATCGTATGGGGTATTAGACACTTGAATGTCTAATTGAGTCAAATTTTAAAAAATGTTTTTAATGTTGTTTGTGACACACACAAAAAAAAAACTAATTGAATCAATTTTTTTAAAAAAATAAGACTTGATTAAAACAAAAATAAAATTGAAAACACACTTGCCACATTTTAACTAGAATAAGAACGAAAAGAGTAATTAAGTCTTATTTTTAATATTTGATTCAATTAACATTTAACATGGAATGAAAGGAGTAATTAAGCTTTTATTTTTAATATTTTTTTCAATTAACATCGACTTAGTTATATATAATTTTTTTTTAAATTAGATACGATGAAAAAGATAAAAATGAATATATATATATATATATATATATATATATATATATATATATATATCTTATTTTCATTTAAAATTATTAAAATATATTTAATTTATTAAGTAATATAAAAGCATATTAATTTTTATTTGATTATTAGTTTCGTAATTTTATTTCTAAAATACACATTTATTTATTTTTAACTTTTTTATATTTATTTAATCTCTCGTTCAATTGATATTTGAGTATCTTATTTGATATTCATCTATGTATAATTTCTTTTTTTTCTTATTTGATCAACCTAAATATAACCTTGTCATATAAGTTAATAGTTTTTGGTCTTTCCAAACACACTTTACAAGAAGGGGTAATAATGTGTTAAATTACTTACATGCTTAATGATAGAAGTTCAAAGGACTAATGTTTTGTGTCGACAATATAACGTTTTGTGCTCATGTAAGATGCAATTGGAGATTTTCATAGAAACATAAAAGTGTATATTGATCTTTTATTCCTTGTATTCATACCACAAATGAAGGTTAAACTTAGAGAAGTTTACACTTATTCTACATGGTCTTCAAATGCACTTAAGGCTGAGTGTCTGGAAGTTTGCTAAGAACTGAGTGTTCTGGTTTGTGATCACATTCGAAGTCTAGATGAACAAACGCTCTCTCAACTTCTGGAAGTTTCTCTAGCTTTATCTGAAGGCTCTCTCCAATGGCATGTGCTTCTTTTAAGGGTAAATCCTCCGGCAGTTCTATGTCAACCTGAAATCAAAAGAACCAATATTATAACATCTCTTATGCCCTCCTTTCAGAACTTTTGAAGAGAAATGTTGAAACTCTCAGTCAACTAAGGTTAATTTAGAATATGTTTATATGTATATACATGAAAATCTTGGTTTACAAGTTAGTTTTTATAAATTCACTTAGGTTTAAAGTGAATTTCTAACAAGAAATCCTTACTGATACTAAATTCTGTCTTAGCTTTTAATCTGCACACCCCCTTGTGTTATATACATGGAAGAAATGAGAACCATTGCTCTCATGATTTTCCTTTTCTTGTAATGTCTGTATTCACAGTATTTTTCTTTTCTTATATATATATATATATATACATGTATGTATGTATGTATGTATACCTCTGCAAAATATAGAACGCCAAATGTGTAGGCGCGGACAGTGTCAATGCGCTTAATTTGATGAGAGTGCATTAGGACAAGATATGTCAGCTTCTGCAGAACTTCAGGAGATGCAGATTGTCCCACTAGTGAAACTGTAAGTTTAACAAAATGAAACCTCCACTAATTAATTTTGCATATAAACCATTCATGTTTATTTTTCTATATATTAAAAAAAGGACATTTGTGTTGCAGTTCCTGTAGTGATCTCTAAACAAAATTGAAATTTCAATTCTTTAATGAAAGTTTTTATCATAGACAGCACAAGTTATTGAAGAAAAACTCGGTTCTGGTTAAAGAGCAACACTAAAGCAAAAATACTTAAAGAATTATGTCTAATACCTGCATTTTCCATCACAGTGCCAGACCAATTTGTGATAGTGTAAATTGAAAGTAGAATAGCACCAACCGGGTCAATCCACCAGTAAAATTTATCACCAAGAACAGCTGCAACTAATCCAATCACATTTGTTACAACATCAAAGTGGTGATCCTGCAAGTTAGCATTTGTGATATTAGAACTGTCAATTTGGCTCATTCCATAAGCTTGATCCTAATCTACGAGAGTTGGAACCAAAAATATTCACATGATCAAAAGACCTCTCATTAAAAAAATCCATAGACCAAAATGTTAACAATAACCCTGTAGGTTAGGACTAGCTCATGAGCGATTTTCAATCTGAATAGGTCTATCTCGACTTACAGTAAGATGATGTTACAGCAACCTCTTTAGTTAGTTCATTATTCATTGAGCAGTTTATTATAAAAAGATAAGGACACATACATCTGCATAGGCACGGACAATTTTGTTTCCTGAGCTTCTACAATAAAGCCAGAGTGCAAGCTTCACCAGTGTTGCAAATATCATAACGGAGTACAACCATACCAGTTTATCATAAGACATCTTCTCAGGAGGACTGTTTTCTATCAGTTGTTGTATAGCCGTGATTAGTACCTGAAAGCCTGTAGCAAAAGCATATGATCTTTATGTTTACTAAGAACAATAGAACTTTCAACTAGTCAGATTCTATGCATATCAGCACTAGCTCAGAAAGCTGAGCATGTAATGTTTCTTTGTGAATACTTTAATTAATCTTGAGGTACATTGTTTATCAAAAATGAATCTAGAAGTTGCAAGATGGGAAAGTTTTGCATGAGTTCATCATTGTAATCTGCATCCAGCATACTCATCAAAGGAAAAAGAGAATGTAGATGAAAACATTAAATGATTGAAAGACAAACAACTTTGCTGCATGAACCTGTTTGGAGAAGGAAAATATTTTAGATAATGACATTAAATAAGCATTTATAAATGAACCGTTTGGAAGCAAGGAATAGGCTAAATCAATTCAACTCACCAAGTGTCGCCATGACTGCAGCAAAGATAATTATTCCCACTGGCTGCACCCTCAACTTCCCAATTGGGTATTTATACATGTTTACATCCTTCATTGCAAGGTGGGTGAACCAAAGTATGCCACCAGCCATGAAGTCAAGCAGAGAATCCAATGTTGATGCTGCAACAGCTATTGATCCACTCCTTATAGTCACATAAATCTGGATGTGTATATGAATATATAGTTATTTAGCAGACAGTACAAACAACTATGATACATAAAACAACAAACGTTAAAGGAACTTATACTAATCAATTGTCAGAAACATCTTCATATGAAGTTTCACTTGCATGAAGTGAATCCTATTAACGATGATAGATAGCTTTATAACTAATGGAACCTGGACTAAATAACAGCAAGCCTTATCTATTCAGAAAAACTACTCGAAGTTTCATGAATAAATGAATATCTACATCACATTAATATATCACCTTCAATGCCAACAAAGCTGCATTTGCGTAATTAGAAATCTTCATTGCTCGTTCATGTTGGGCTTGTTTTTCAATGTCTTCTGCATCAGTGCAGTCCAATGTTACTATGGAGTCAACTTCTTCAAATGACTTCAGAGTAGCAAATTGCCTTTCATAATATTCTTTCTCTCCTATAAAAATAGAGAACATACCACTTCAAAGAAGATAAAACTTTATGCTTGGAATACAGATCATGGCTCTATGACAAATTAAAGCAATCAAAACATTGAATCACCACTGAGAATCACCACAACACAACATTGAATCTGCAAAAAGGTTGTTTTCAATGTATGCTTAAAAGACTAAGCCATGGTACCATACAAGTCTAATATTCCCAGAGAGATACCTTGGGTTAAGTGGGTAGTATTGGAGAAATTATGATCAAACTCAAAGGGAGACTCAAAGTCTAGGCCACAACGGACCTTATCAGGAAGCTTGGACAAGAAAGTTGTTCTAAGGGAATTAAAAGAGTTTCCATCATGGTTCTGGTTCCCCAGTAGTGGCCTTGAACTGTTATTCTCATCCATTCATTCACAGCTTTTAGATTTTGGTTTTTAAAGTAACTTTAACGTTATGACACAGCCCTTGTAGAACCATCCATCATGCTTATTGGTGCTGTTCATACAAGCTCTTGCTTGTTTAGAAATTTATTCAAAGTGGGGCATTTGACCAAACAACAATGACACTCGGGAACAAGCATGCTGAATGCTGCATGCTCCATGTTGTCACTGCAAGGTGTCATGCTATTGGGTTGCAGCAAACTATTAAATTTGGAAGGTTTGACTTATACTTTCTTTGAGTTGTGCTCCCATACATGAACATTTTTTAAGTTGCAGTTAAACCAAACAACGGATGACGAAATGAAGAGTAATTGATTCAATAAAGATTTTTTAGTTGACTAGATTGGTTGTTTCAAATCATAAGTTACATCAATTTAATCCTTTAATTATAGAAATTGACACCAAAACTTATCATTTTATCATTAAATTGACAGCACTTTCTCGTTTTGAAAAACAGAATTGAAGTGATTTCATGGAAGATTTGAACTGTTCGTGTTCTACATGTACGTGGAGGTGGTGTAATCAAAAGTAATAGTAACAATCTGCTTTCCTTTATTTTAGGAAGTTTGGTTTCAATGTGACAGCAGAACTTAATGTCTTGTGCAGATTTTAAAGTTGAGAGTTTTATATTTTACATCAATAGCAACAAGGAACCTAAATATACAACGTTACACAAATTACTTAAACCTCTTATTTTAATTATAGAATAAATATTATAGCATTTTAAGATTCTTTTTAAGGTCATTAAGTCATTATTTTTATATTTTTTAACTACATAGAAGTTATGGAGCAGTTTTTATATTGTTTGAAAGTAAAGCCCAATCCATTATTTTCAAGGATTTTTGAAACTGTGATGGCCAGACTTTATATAAACGGAATAAGTTACTCTCGGTTTTGATTACTAAACCTACTTCTCTATTCAGAAAAGCACACCATCTTGAGTGGGTTAAGGTTTAGAAAAGAAAAGTTGTCCCTGTGTTGGGATTACAAAATTGCAATGACAGGAGGTACGCACATTATTGCATATTATTCTTTCATTCTTACTTCCATTGTTCTTGATCTGAATGTGTTACGGTATTAATATAATATGTTTAGATCAATTTTACTCTGCTCTAATTTTATCATTTGGTATCAGAGTCGGTTCATTCCTCTACCTTGCATGTTTTCGTTGATTTGGATTTCTTTTATTTATGGGCTTTATTATTTTGATGTTTTTAGTCCAAACAAAATTTCCAAGTTAACGTGGAAACCCTGATTCTGCGTTTCAGTTTTTGGGTCAATTCATGACCTATTACAATATTGTTATTTTTCAACCCTCATCTAAGAATTTGCAGGCTTGGTAAAAAGCAATTAATCTTTGAACGTGATATATATATATATATATATATATATATATATATATATATATATATTTAAATGTTTTTGGATTAATAATTATGCATATTTTATGGATATTATTTGTATGTATATATTTGTTGTTATACATGCAAATATGTGCATTATTATTAATATATTTGCATATTAAGAATTTTAAGTAAATATTTATGTATTATTAATGTTTTAGTAGTAATATAGTTTTAATAGATTAAAGAGTAGTCACAACATCTTTAATCAATTAAAATAATAAAAATTACTCACAGAAATTTTTTCATATTTATATGATTAATTAGGATAAGATATTAAATTATATTCTTCAATTTACCCACAAGAATGAAGAAAAGGAACATAATTTGATAGTTTTATCATTAAGAGAATGAGTCTAATTGAGTAAGACTTTAGCTCACGGGCAAGTTTTATGTTAATAGACTCATTGGTAAAGACATGTTTTGCATTGGTAAAACATGACATTTATTTTAGACTCAAATTATATAGTAAGCATGTAATTTTGAATTTGCAGTTTCTCAATCTATGAATTTTTCTGATATCAAGAGTGGTATCCCAAAGTTGAAAGGAGATAATTATAAGGTTTGGAAGGAAAGAGTTCTTCATTTAGGCTGGATGGACATAGATTATGCTATTAGAAAACCAGAACCATTGGGTATTAATGAGACCAACACTCAAGATGCCATTGATCTTTATGAAAAATGGGAGATGTCAAATCGTCTCTCTATTAAAAACCAACATTTCCGCTGGGATCCGGGGTTCAGTTGACCAGTGTGAGAATGTCAAAGATTTACTAAGGGCTATTGATGAGCAGCTTACGACATCCGATAAATCTCTTGCCAGCATCCTTATAATGCAGTTTTCATCCTTAAAGCTAACTGGAATTAAGGGAGTGAGTGATCATATCATGCGCATTAGGGACATTGTGGCTCAACTGAAAGCTTTGGAAGTTACCATGTTTGATTCTTTCTTGGTACACTATATTTTGTGCACTTTGTCTCACCATTATGCCCCTCTCAAAATCTCTTACAACACACATAAAGATAAATGGTCCCTTAATGAATTATTAACCATGTGTGTTCAAGAAGAATAAAGGCTATTAATAGAAGAAGGGAAGATAGTGAACTTGACTACTTCTTTTGAGAGTAAGAAGTACAATACATGTTTCTACAATATATCTACTCATATATTGCTCACTGCTCACTTCCCACTAGCCTCCTTAGGTTTTGAATACCTTGTAAGGTATTAGAAACATGGATTGATTAAAACTAGTCAAATTAGATTCATAACAGAAAAAACCAAATGGAGTACCTTTCTTATCAAGCCAATTCTTAAATTTTAAGCAATCTTTCTTCATGTGTCCTTTCTTTTTTCAAAAGAAACATCTGGACTCCTTCTTAATAACTGACTTAGCAAGAATCTTTCCCTTCTTATTAACTTGGTTCTTCTTATTCTCAAAAGAAGTAGTTAAGTTCGCCCTCTCCCCTTCTTCTATTAATAGCCTTTCTTCTTCTTGAACACACATGGTTAATAATTCATTAGCAGACCATTTATCTTTATGTGTGTTGTAAGAGATTTTGAAGAGGGCATAATGGTAAGGCAAAGTGCACAAAATATAGTGTACCAGAAAAGAATCAGACATGGTAACTTCCAAAGCTTTCAATTGAGTCACAATGTCCCTAATGTGCATGATATGATCACGCATTCCCTTAACTTCAGTGAGCTTTAAGGATGAAAACTACATTATAAGGGTGCTCGCAAGAGATTTATCAGATGTCGTAAACTGCTCATCAATAACTCTGAGTAAATCTTTGACATTCTCATACTAGTCAACTAAACCCCATATCCCAGCGAAAATGTTGATTTTTATGAACGTAACGGAGACACGATTAGACCTCTTCCATTTTTTCATAAAGATCAATGGCATCTTGAGTGGTTGTTTCATTAATACCCGGTGATTCTGGTTTTCTAATAGCATAGTCAATGTCCATCCAACCTAAATGAAGAAGAACTCTTTCCTTCCAAACCTTATAATTATCTTCTTTCAACTCGGGAATACCACACTTGATATGAGAAAAATTCACACATTGAGAACCTGCAAATTCAAAATTACATGCTTATTATATAATTTGAGACTAAAATAAATGTCATGTTTTACCAATGTAAATATGTTTTTACCAATGAGTTTATTAACATAAAACTTGCCTTTAGGCTAAAGTCTTACTCAATTAGACTTATTACCTTAATGATAAAATTTATGTTTCATTTTTTTTAATTCCTGTGGGTAAATTAAGAAATATAATTTAATATTTTATCCTAATTAATCATATAAATATGAAAAAATTCATGTGGCTAGATTTTTGTCATATTAAATATAATTATTTACAACTAATGTTTCTCATGTAGCAAAACTTTATATACAATTTTAATTGACTAAAGATGTAGTAGCTACTCTTTAATTTATTTAAACTATATTACTACTAAACATTAATAATATATAAATATTTACATAAAATTCTTAATATGCAAATATATTAATAATAATGCACATATTTTCACGTATAACAACAAATGTATACATACAAATAATATCCATAAACATATATATATATATTACGTTCAAAGATTAATTCTCTTTTATCAAGCCTGCAAATTTTCTAGAGGGGAAAGATGATGGGAGACACGTAGGGTTGAAAAATAACAATAGGTCATGAATTGACCCAAAAACTGAAAAACAGAAACAAGGTTTCCTCTTTATATTAAAGAGATGAAGAAAAGCAAAAGGATTTTTCAAAATCTTAAAACGTGAGAGAAAGAAAAAACGAACAGTTCATTGGCTTTAGATAGATCCTCTTGATCCAGTTTCAATTTTATTTTTGCTTTTAAATAGAAAAGCTCTGTTTAAGATTAGAAAAAAAATTGTAATCAGATTTAACGTTAATTTGGGAATTTTGTTTGGATTAAAAGCATCAAAATAATAAAGTCCATAAATCAGAAATCCAAATCAACGAAAACATGCAAGGTAGAGGAATGAATAGGCTTTGATACCAAATGATAAAACTAGAGTAGA
Organism: Vigna radiata var. radiata; assembly: GCF_000741045.1. NCBI lineage: Eukaryota > Viridiplantae > Streptophyta > Magnoliopsida > Fabales > Fabaceae > Vigna > Vigna radiata. The sequence goes on along the minus strand of NC_028356.1, from coordinate 7,900,646 downwards.
GTAAAAATTGATCTAAACATGTTATATTAATATCACAGTAACACATTCAGATCAATAACAGATAACAGCGGAAGCAAAAATGAAAGAATAATATGCATACCTCCTGCCATTACAATTTTGTAATCCTAACACAGAAACAATTTTGTTTTCTAAACCTTAACTCACTCAAACTCGATGGTGTGTTTTTTCTGAATAGAGGAGTAGGCTTAATAATCAGAACTGAGAATAACTCATTCCTTTATATAAAGTCTGACCATCATAGGTTAAAAAATAATTGGTTGGGCTTACCTTCAAAGAATATAATAATTGTTCCATAACTTCTATGCAGTTAAAAAAGATAAAAGTAATGACTTAATAGACATTTTATATGTTCCTTTAAAAATAAAAAGTTAAAATACTATTATATTTATTCTATAATTAAAATAATACTAACATTCTCCTACCACTTGTCCTTCTCAAGTATGTAACAAAATACATCATTTTGTTTCTTCTTTCTTTCTTTCTTAAATTTAGTTTTTCCCCCTAAAATAAGAACGTACATACGGATTATAATTATCAACTAAAGCTTTTGTTTAGAGTTAGTTTTAAGTTTCATTAATTTCAAAAACATCAATGGACTTGTAGTTTTTAAAATATAATTTAGTTTCTTCTTCACTCATTTTTAGTTAAAATATGATTATGATGCCCATACGTTGGTTTAGCAAAGAGAATATACTTTATTTAATACAAAAAATCAAATTTAAAAAAAAAAATCCTTGATTTTAAAAATAAACGTAAGAATGCATAGAAAATTAGTTAATCTCACGCTTGTCACACAAGTTCTTTTGCTTAAAAAATTACATCCTAAGATTATAATAACTTAGAATGTCATACGTGTGTTTTGAAATATATTGCAATATTAATCATCAAATTTTCAATCAATAATTATAGCATTATTTAATTACATTCCTTCATCTTAAAAGAGACAAATGCCCTTTTCCTTTGGATGAAATTTCGTTGGCGGATAATATATTAAAGAAGAATAGTCAATTTCGTTAAAATTTACTCTCCTTACAAATATACACGTTAAATTTCAGTTTTATTTTAATTATCCTCAAATTTAATTACGTTAACAAATTTTAAGCTGTAATGTTTATCCCAATCGATCTTTAAACTTGTCTTCATAAATAGAATCGATTTTATTCTAATTAATCCTTAAAACTATCTATCTTTTATCATATAGCTTTTCTAGTAAATTTGTGTTAAATCCTTTACATCAAATATCGATCATTTTTAATCGAGAATAATCTATTTGATTTTTATAAATATTTTTTAGTCGAGTATAATGTTTGGTTGTATAGGAAATAATCTTTTACTTTGATTTAATTTGTTGATTACGATAGTATTATCTCTTAAAACTTAATTTTATCTTGAACAATAAATTTAGAATCTACAGATTCATATTTTTATTTAAGAATTTAAAATTAATGACAATTTTATCTAGGAAAGTTTGATAAGTTTTAAGTATTAATTAACAATTAAAACTCTAAATTTTTATACACCAAAAACAAGAAATAAGGATAATTGGAACAAAATTAAAGTTTAAATATTCATTTGTAAAAGTGATAAAACATGAAAATTAAACTTAAAATTAGGACGTCCTTATAGTTACAAAATTGTGTTCTTTTCTATATATAAAAAACTTCTCATGCCTGTAGAAATGCTGATGACGCGTTTGTTGATATGATATTTTTCTACATGTTTTTCAACTCTATTAATGAACAAAATTTAATTTTGTACTAATAAGATTGAGCAATTAGTAGAGCAACCCATCAGTTCAAGACCTCTCTTGATAACATAATATCTATTAGTGCCCAGATGAAATGCTAACAAGTGTCCAATTCAGACTTATATTGTTTAAAATAGAAATTCGAAAAATTATTAAATGACTTGTGATTGTCACCAATTATAAAACAAAATGCTAATCTGATCATATGGAATTCGATCCTTCATAAAACTACTAAATATTTTCTGATTTTAAATAAGATATCGATCAAATAATAATTTTATCTTTTACTCCAGCTATCACATTTTCATGATGCATGGAATTAAAAAATACAACACCAACTAATTCTGGCATTATTGACAAAACACGTAAATTGTCTTCCAAAATATATAGTATAGAATAGGAAAATTAAATAGAACATCAATGAACACTGAAAGTTAGGCTAAAAACTCGAGACATCTCAAAACAACCATAAGAGCAAGTTTGTGTCACATTATTCGGTGCGTAAATAAGAGCAAGGCAACAAACTTGAAACTTATCCAATCAGCTCTTGCAAGAACTCAGTACCTGTGATGAAGCTTCTCCTTTTCCAGGTAGTTCTGAACATACCTGCATCCATCCAAAACCATATCAGACATACAAATTAACCAGCATCAGAGATGCACTTAGAGATTCATGACAGGATATATTATAGAGTATAGTAACTACTCTTTGAATTTTGTCAAATTACACACATTGTTTGCTTATTCTAGCCATAAATTAACATCCCTTAATTGTTTAAAAAAAATATCTGCCACCACGATTACATTACACTAACATTCCGCAATTGTTTGAAAAACATTACACTAAACACTTATTACAGAACTTAATTCAAGTAGAAAGTGTATTTACCGAAATTTTACATATGATTAGCGTAATTTTCTATATTATAGACAAACCAATCCGGCATTCATTTTCTCATCTTCAAATCCACCTCTCCATAGAATTACTGGCTATTTTAAGTCCAATACCAAATAAAAAATGTAGTTAAATTTTGTTTACTCATAACTTTTAATGCAGAATGGTTACTGAGGATAACACCAGATTGACGGAAGGGAATATAATGCAGTGGAATAAAAAAAGACATACATTAATTTTTAAATAGGATGAATTGGAATGAACCTATTCATTCCACCCAAACCCTTTTTTTCTCAGTTTTTTTTCATGGGAGGTGATGTACAAAAAATTTTGGACAACCACATAATATTGCACTTCCGTGTGGGAGCTTCAATTCAATTATTCCCCCACAGACTCAGATTTAAACTATACCAACGCCAAGCAAGCTTATCTAACCACTGAAACAGGGGGGTTTAAATCTACCCACGCTGCCATTTAAGAGGCAGGACTGAGCAACCAATCAAACTAAGTTGGCTGGTTATTGACCTATTGTGAGTGATGTGAATACATTTTAGTTTGAAATCACTATGCACCAATTGATAAATATTGGAAAATGGAGAAAAAATATATATTAAATTCCTCCTAGAAATCATAAGATGGCTTATATAAAGGACCATCAATATCTTCTAAATGATATCTTATACTAACGGCCATAAGGAGTTTTATGCCCCTTTCAAGGGTGCCTAGTCTTAGGGCTATCTCTACTCCCATACCACATTTGTCACGGGGTCCTGTCGGGGACTTAGCTGGTGATCCAGGCAACATGTTATTTGTTCTGCTCAAGTTAATAATTGTCTCTTCCAATCCCCAAGCCTGAGTGTACATCACTAAGGCGTAAAACCATGTTTGCCCAAATGGAGTTTCCAAAGCAGAAACAATCAGACTAAGTTGCAAGTGGTGAACAGGGCTTCGTCAAGGCTCTCTGCCCTGCATCCAAGTCACTGACTTGTGGGTGGGTGGCTGGATGTTACATTGAGATGAGAAAGTGACTGTATTTTAACTCTGATGAAGCACCCACTGAGTTTTTTAGTTTACCAACTAACATGTACGGACTAAGGCCCAGGAATACTAGTCAATTACAATCTTTAACCCTCAGGAAAGCATCCATAAAGCCTTGATTGCGCGTTGTGTGGATGTTATGGCCGTGTCTTCTCGTTTTACTCGTCTTATATTCATGACTAATACTATTATAACCATGATTCGATTATAAATCGAGGTTAAATAAATTTTAGTCACAAAATCTTTAGGTTATGCGTTTATACCATTCCTCTCCTTCCAATTCCAATACCATAAACCCTAAGCACATCACCAACAAATTCAGTATTTATTGAAACAGATTCGTTTCTTTTTCCCTGACAAATAAAATACATCGCCTTCTTTCAGCAAGGTTCCAGATCAATTCCGGTCCAAACCAACAAAAAAACGTTTGACTGTTCATCGTCATTCAACCGAATTCACAAGTAATACATAGCCATGGCGTAAAACATAGAAAGAGGGAAACCCTAACACAGATAGATAGGTAGAGAGAATTACTGCGGGTGCCGACAAGGGGACCGAGTAATTCCGGTCCAAAACCAACAACAAAATGTTTAACTATCCATCATCACTCGATTGAATTCACAACGATAAACATAAAATACGTAATCATGGCGTAAAAAGGAAACCCTAACAGACAGAGAGAGAGGGAGTTACGCGTAGGTGCCGACGAGGGGACCGAGCAAGAGAGTGGCGCTGATCCAATTCTCGGAGACCTTGTGATGAATCTTGGTGGGCAAGTCCTTCCAGAGACCCGTCATTACCTTCTGCTGGAAAGGAGAGAGAGCATATATCACCGATTTCACCGGCACAATCTGTTTCCCCATCTTCTCAACCACCGCACAACCACGCAACACAGATCAAAGAATCTGAACCTGAAACGAAATGAAGGAAACAAAATACGAACCTAACTTTTAGATCCGGTTCCCTCTCGTATTGGGTTTGGAATTGGAACGGATCTTCCTGCCCAGTCCAGTCCAATAAGACTGCGTACCACAATTTCCTGCCTCAAACTCTCCACACTTCTAGAAAACACTGGAACAACTCTCATAGTTTCCTTTCCTCATTTCTAAATTAATTTAACTTTTTTATACAAATTCATGTTAGATATTACTTAATTTTAACATCTAAAAGCTCCAAAATTTAGTTTAATTTAATTTAATTATGCGAATATTTTTAGTTTCTCTATAAAGATATAAAAAATATATAAATTAAAATATTCTGTGAGGATGGTATGTATTTAAGTTTTCTATTTTCTTTATTAATTGATGCTGAATTAAATAATTTCTTTTTGATTGAATTTTCAACAAATTATCCTTTTTGTATGTGGTATTTTACATTTTATTTTCAAAAGTAGTATATTATAAATAGTGAAGGATTTCAAATAACTTAATTATAGTAATTTAGCTTCATTTTAATTCAAAAAGATTATTATTGGAATGCTTGTTTTAAATTATAGACAAGTAATGTTTTCCTTAGAGATAATTTGCTTTTATTGTTCTAGCTTGTCAAAAGTATGCTACAAAGAAAAAAAAATCATTAATATTATTATCAACTCAATATTTAAATTAAATATATTTTATCATTTGCTTACTTTAAAAAAAAAACGCAATCATTGTTCTCATTTTCAAAATCACAGTTTCGTGTATGAAACAACTAAAACAGAATAAATTCAATAGAAAATGCTGTCATAATCGGGGACAACGAAAAGTATACTAAAATAATGATGATACATCAACTCACCTTAATTATTGATCTTATTTAGTTATAAAGCAGACCTTAAGCTCATTTATACAATGATTGGGTAAAGAAATTACTATCATTTATCATTTTTGTGTGTTGAAAATTTTACATCGAATCGATTAGAGGTAAAGTCAAAAATTATATATTACCTTACCTTATAAGTTATTAAACTCTATCTTTTAAATTTTTTTGAGTAAAATGATAAAGTGGACTGTCATTAATTCGTTGATATTTTTATTATGTGTGCCTGTTAATTTACATAATTTAAATTAAAACAAAAATAAAAAAATTAAAAGGATTAAAATCTTTATATTATGAGTAAACAAAGCGAATATATAATAATATTGTAGTTTAAAACATGAATATTTCTATGATTACTGTTTTTGGGAAGATGTGGTTTAGCATAAGGATGAAGAATGTGGTGGTGGGTAGGGATATGAAGGCCCCACGATGGACTTGTAGAAATCTAGAATAGTTCCACTTTACAAAGACATGCGTTAATAAGTCAAGCCAAAACAGGATTAGGTTGGCTCAGTATTGCTACAGACAACAGCGTCCAAATCTACTGCATTAACCTCAGAGGTCCCACCAACAATACACATTATCCTTAACAAAACACTGTTATTGTGTTTGTGCTCAGAAGAATACATATTCTCGTAGCAACTCTTCTTTCAATGCAATCATGAACCAACAATAATAGTAATGATGATGATCAGTTTATAACTCTCAACAGAGTTGTGTTCATAGACATTGCAGATATACATACATATACTAATCAATCGGTCAAAATATATAATAATAATAATAATGAAGTTTTCCTAGTTTTACAAGTCTATTGGTGCAATTGATTGTGACTTAATATGTACCCCGGTTTTGTTTCAGTCTTTTTGTGAAGTTTTCTGATTGCTGCTTCACAGAATTTACATCCAAGAGCTGACATCAAATGACACATTTTGGCAATGTGGACACACTATTGGTCTGTTTTGGCCCGTTTCATTTCATTGGAGGTGAATGTGGAGGGACTGCCACTGAGTTGAGGACTCTCTTCTCTAAAATTGGAATTCAGCATAGCAAGTTCTCTCAGTTGTTGCCTTTTGTACAGGTCCTGTGACTCATCCTGCACATCAAATGGAGGAGAATAAGAAGTATTTCTATACAACACAGCAATTTACACTTAATCTCACTTTGGTGAGTGACCTTCAGCTTGACTCATGAAACATTTTGCTGCAAAGAAAACCCACTTTTCTACATGTTTCTCTCTTATACAGCTACTTTATTAGCATATAAACACTTTAAGTGGATTGATTACCTTAAGAGATGTGCAGAACAGAATAGTAACTACACAAAAAAGAGCTTTTGGGAAGAAAGTAAAGTTTTTTAGATAACCTGAAACTTCTTTTCTTATTTTTAAATCTGAGCAATTGTTGCTACTGCAATAAATGATAACAATGTGATATAAATGATAACTCCTTGCATAAAATAAATGTCTAGGGAGAAAAGTAGATACAGAATATGTAATTGGTAAGTAAAATTCTGAGTTCAGCATCAAAGTTAAACAATGAAGAGATACCATGGGTTTAAGTAGCTCTTCTATGATCTCCTGTGCTTGCCTCAGCCTTATATCAACAATATTTACAGGTAATTCAGCCTCAATCAAAATGTGCAGAGGCTCATTTAAATGCTCATAGCCTGGTCTTCCCCTTAACAACTCTTCCTTTATATTATAACAAGATAGTTAAAACAATATAAGTAGTGAGAAAATCACAACAAAAGAAACTATCAACCAGTTGAAAGGAAAAGCAACTGTGACATTAAATTAAGATCCAAGGAGTTGCAACTAGAAAAAACTTTAAAAGAGATGACACCTTATCAAGTTCTTTTATTGAACCTTTCCCTCTGATATATACACGGCAACCTGTGGTAGCCTCCACTCGCTTCAGTGAATTACCCCTAGGGCCAAGAAGCCGTCCAACAATATTGAACTGAAATTTAAGCTAAGCTTAGTGACTCAATTCTGAGTGGAACACCATAAAACTAACAGAACATGGCATGAACCTGCATAAGGTTGCAGGAAAATGCACTAAAATGTTCTACACTTCTTCTTACATTTGGATAGTTATCATTAGCAATATCCAGGCGCAATATCCTCTTCACAATGTTAGAGTTTGGTACACCTGATGCTTGCCAATCCACGTTTAGTCCCTGAACTCCAACTAAACCCTGATGTAAGATTGAACATAACCTTTTAGCAATTGAAATGACCAGAGGATAAAGATAGGAAAAAAGAAGAAAGGATAAATAAAATGGAATAGGGATCGTTATATATTCGATGGAAAGAAATCAAATTGTATCTGCTCTATTTCAACTGATACGGTTAAAGGAACCAACGCAAATTTCACAAATATTGACAAAATTCATGTGGTAAATTAACAATTACAAAAGTTTCAGATTTAGATGAACTCATATGCCTCCTCACACAAGAGAGATCATAGGTTCACCTTCCTTGTACTGAAATTAAACATTTTACTAAAAGAATGCGCAAGTAAGACCACTTGGTTATAGAGGATTTAATACCTTGTCATGAACAAAAAAATCCAAAAGCTTAAAGTCTTAGATAAAGGGTGAAAACAAATAAATGATTTTGGTATAATATTTGTAACTATTTTCACCTACACATGAGCGGCAAACAGATAATTCAAGAACCTAAGTACCTGAAGTTGTGATAAGCTTAGAGATATATTTTCTTTACAGTTCAACAACAGCACATAGGTTAACAATGAAACAGAAAAAAATAGGAACTAAACTGGAAAGAGTACCGGAGGATTATCTATAAAACAGAAGAACAAAACAGAAAACTAAAATACTTACTTCATGTGACATGCTGTTCCAACCTGTAAAATTTGGTTGTATGTCTAAAGAAGGCATAAGGTTGGGTTTGGGGCTTCCAAACTGCACTCTATCATAGTCACCGAACCCTTGGTTCTGCATCAATCCATTCTTTCCAGAAACCCTTATAATCTCTGATGATGAAGTAACATTGAATATAAGAAGGAGAACATGGAATAAGAGCTTACTAATGTAAGTTTCCAAAAATGAACATGAAGGAGTAGTACCGTACTAGCAAACACATAAATTCAAACCATGGTTATGAAAACAAAATGCTTTAGCAAGCATTAATAGTAAAACTGATCAGTTGAAGTTTGCTCTAATTATTCAAAAGAACATGCCTAATTTATTTCTTCTACTATAGTGAGGTGTCTTCAATTCAACTAAGCATTGTGTTCATTGTTGCGGAGAGTAACGTGTTTTTGAACAACATAAGGATTTTGTTTCCTCTCGACATTTTTGTTCGTCATTGCTTTTATGTTATCCGAATCTCACCACCTAACACGATTGATTCCTTTTTGTTGAATTTATATACAGATAAGAGTTCTATAGAACCATGTTGAAGTTTGCTATGGTCACATATATAGGAGACCAATCTGTTTTCAAGTTACATGTATTTTGTTCAACAATATAGACTTGTAATTCCCTTAACAACTATTAGTCATAAAAGAGCTAAGTAACAACCGGTAAATTGATATAAAATCATACTTCAACCCGGTGAAAAGACCATAACTTTGACTATTCAATGCAATTTGAAGGAGATACAAAAGGAATATGAGACACTGGTCCATGTAACGAGAAAACTGGGTTGTTAAAGATTAGGCCAAATTCATCTGAAAGAATAGGTTAGTTGCAATCAATGGAACAACAAAAAGAAGAAATTCTCAACGACAGAAACATTGGAAGGTTGTAATAAACAGCCTATGATCGCAATTTTGGTCGCATCATCAAGGTAATTTACTATTTGCAAACCCAATTACGACCGTATCATCCAAATTTGTCTGGTATCCCCCACAAAACAATATCAAGGATCGCAACAAAAACTTAATTACAACCTCAATTTAAAACCATTGACACATAGATTTAGAATAATCAACCTTGATTTAAGAGCCTGGTACATAAGGGTAGGACTTGCATGAAAGGTCCAAGCTTCTGATGTTCTGCTAGCAGCTCCGTTAAGTACTGACTATAAAAACGTGAACAAGAACATGCATACGGAAGTTAATTGAAGAACTCATTCCAGATATATGCATATGCATATAACATAGGTACCTAAAAAATCAAAAGGTTTCACAACAAAATTCATATACCTTTCAACATCAAAACTGCTTCTCATGTTTATGTTTGGTGAATTGGCCCTTGCTGTTGAAGGTGAGGAAATCTGATTATACAAACCAGACATCAATTCTTCAAGAATAAGGGCTGCAATATTGCACAGAAAGACTAAAGAAAATTGAACGCAGTAAGAGAGAATAAAGGGTTGATTGAGATGGGATTTGGCCTCATAGATCCTATTAGAAAAACACAGAACCACCTCACTTATTTATGTTTGAAAGAGAAGAAGAGAAGACAGTAATGGAAGAAGGAAAGGTACAAAAACTAGAAATATACACGGAGGGCCAGCTTCTGTTGCTCTGTAGTAAAAGCAAGAGTTAAAGGGTTTCTCTCAATCTATCTATCTATCCCTCTCAGAGTGTGTTTTAATTGTTGTTTTGTTGACTTCTAATGCATTTGCAGCGTTGGATCATTGGACAGTTGTTCTTAACAAACAGATAGATGTTAACACATTTATCCCATAACAATTTGAAATGAATGATAAATAGATACACTTGATTTCAATAATAATTTCTGATCATGAAAAACTTTACATCAATAACGTATTTACTTGTATGAAAAAACGATCCTTTTCTAAAGAACCTAAGGTATCTACTTTTAAGAATGAGTAAATTTTGAATCAAGTGTTGTGGGGTAGCGAAAAAAGATATGAAAGGACTTGAATCTTCATTGCATTTTGGAAGAGCAAAAGGCAAAGAGGTCTTTCCTTGGGTGATGTGACTATGAGAGTTGTGTTGTGAGGTGGAAATGGTAATTAAAATGGCAAAGCAATGATTGAAATGGTGAAGCATTCATGCACGCACGCTCCAATAAGAGTGCGTGAAGATGGATTTGGTTCAACCAGTAACAAAGAAGAAGCTAGCAAAGATAGCAGAGTAGGGTTACCTATGTGGGTCAATGGCACCAGATCATGATCAATTCTGCTATTTCAAACCAATCACCTCATGTTTCACGCTTCTATACTTACCATGTAACATAGCATAAATAATATTATAAAAATATTCTTTACACACTTAAATTTTTTACATTCATTTAATATTATTTTTACTTTTTACTTTTTTTTTTTTTAAAATAAAATACAAAAATTTACACTTTTAGAATCATTTTATCCTTATATTGATCTCTCTCAAATGAAAGTAAAATATGTCATGGTATTATTTATCATATTATAATTATTTCTTATTATTGTTAGCATTTTCTTTTTCTTATAATAATATTTATTCACTTGTTAGCAAATTTTAATGATAATTTGCCCTTCCAAAACGCAGCTATTAACTTGACAGCTTAATTGCTATTATTAATTAATTACTAAAATCAACTTGTATGCATTTGTTTGAAATATCATACCATAAATGTTATGCTATTTGTTTTTATTCAACCTTCTACCCATTTATTGTCTTACTCGAACCAACCCTATCGACCTACCAATGCAATTTTCTTTTTCTTCATACTTTATAGCCTTTGGAAATAAAATAAAATATATATGTATGTCTATATTATATAATTTTTTTATAATACAAGGATTATATAATTTTTAAATTTGTTTTGATATCATAAATTAAATTGATTGCCAAGTACACGTGATGAGAGAATAGGAGAGATATTTTCATTCATTCTATTTTCCTCTTCACATAATATATGATATATACTTTATGAATCTACATATAATATATTAAGTATTCTTAATTGAATGTGTTGTCATCTAGTGTTATGAATTGAATTAAATGTGAAAAAGGCATGGTTATAAACGTCTTTTCGTTATTTTCATTATCGTGTTGATTAGGATACATGTTTTAAGAATTTAATGTTAATAATTATGTTCCGATGACCCATACAATAAAGGTACCACTGGGTTCTAATTTCTAAGGACTCTGAGATAAGCATGCAGCAGAAAATGAAATAATGGGCCAGGCTTAGCGATTATAACTTTGAGGCTCTTGCTTCGTGCACCCATCATTACCAAGTATACTCCATATTAATAGAAAAGACCTAAAGTATCACTGTCACTATCATCGTAGCCCCTCTTACAAAGAAGAGAGAAAGCATAAGTCATGTAGAAATCAACATAGACTTCATCACCCACAAAGGTCACCCAAAAAACAGATGAGTGATGCATTTATCATAGGTTAAATATATGTTTTAGTCCTCATGTTTGTTCCTCATCCTTAATTAGGTCCTCATATTTTTTTTGTCCCAATTGCATCTTAATATTTGTAAATTTGAGGCAATAAAACCCTCTCCGTTAACTAGCCACTAACGTTGTTGGCACTGTGTTGATTATGTGTTAATTACACGTGGAACTCGTTTCGAGGCTTGAGGATCGCTTTCATTCTCAGCTTCTTCCGTGCTCACTTCCCCCTGATTTCAGTATTACCAGAGCCAAACTAGCACTGCCCAAGCTTCCCTTCATATCAGATCAGCCACTGATGACTCTCCGGTGAATTTTCTCTTCTCAGATTCCTCAATTTCAATATAAAGTTTTCATTTTTTTTCTCTTGTCTTTATTTTTCTTCCCAATGTCTTTTTTACTTGTTTTTTAGTGGTTGCTGGTTTTTTTTTTCAATGAAGTATTGGCGTTAGAAAGAGATCAGGGTATCAGGTTGATAATTGGGTGTTCAAACTATTACCATTTCTAGATTAGATTCTGAAGCAAATGGGTGATCTAGTATTTTTGTCCTTTTTTGTGGTTCAATGGATAAACCATCAAATTCATCCCAAAAAAGTTTCTTCTTTCTCTATCTTTCTCCCCTTCGTCAATGCCTTCTGGAATGGGGATAGGGGTAAGTTACCTCTGAGTTCTCAACAAAGGATTTCTCTGTTATGCCAGGATTTCAACAATCCATTTGATCTGTTCGAATCATTGTTTGAAGGCATGAATCGCAGTGCAGGTTTCTGGTTCTGTAATTTCTTATTTGCAGGTTGTTTGCCTCTATATGATATTATCAATGGATATTTCATTCCCTTTTTGCATTTTCCTCCATGGGTGGTTTCCGGAGAAGACGAAGAGAGACGGTGGACTCATGCTGGCGGCGCATGCTGACGGCTAGGATTAGGGTTTCTGTGGAGAAGACGAAGTTAATAGGTGGGAATTTTTTTTTTAATGGAAATTTTTTATGGTAAGAATTTACTTTTCTACGTGTAATTAACACATAATCCATTTAATTTAATACATAATGCCACGAATATAAAATTATTTACATATCAGCATAATGTCAACGACGTTAGTGGCTAGTTAACAGAGAGGGCTTTATTGCCTCAAATTTACAAATATTAGGATGCAATTGGGACAAAAAAAAACATGAGGACCTAATTGAGAATGGAGAACAAATATGAGGACTAAAACATATATTTAACCTTTATCATATCATACATCTCAGCATCAATCATATATCTTTTCAGAACATGTGTAATTAATTTCATCTTTTTATTAATGTAAAAATGGTTTTTACGATATCAAATAATGGTTAAAAAATAAAAATCAACAAAATGTGGTGATATTTTTGTGAACCTTTTAATATCGGTTTGTTTACTATCATTGTTAAAAGTGACTTAGCAAAGAAACAATGACGATTGTCTTATAATATGGATCGTGATATTTTAACAACGTATTTTTTACAACAAATTGATAACGTTACGTGTCAGTTTTTTATTGGCCTATTTTCAATTTATTTATTTTTTAAACTGATTTGAAAAAGGGGTTAGGGGTGGACATTTTCATATTCTCAAAGTGCCTTCTTTCATTTCAGCACTCTCTCCCCTTCTTCCTTAGCACGTTCTCCTCTCTCCTTTCTCCTTTCTCCTCTCTCCTCCCTCCTCCTCCATTTTAGGCTTTTCGTTTTCGTTTGAAGCTTTTTGTGTCTCTCTCTCCATTTTTTGAAGGCATCCAAGTGGTCTGTGAGCGTTCTCTGTGGACGTTGAGGAAATTCCTTCGTCATTGGGTTTCTCTCTTGCGTTGGAGATTATGATTGGGTGTCGATTTCGTGGAAGTTCTTACCTTTTTTGTGCAATGGGTTCGTTCGGTGACAATGGTTCTTCGAGAAAGGTATGAACTTTATCCCTTCATTGAGGAAGTTCTTTCGTTTGTGTCAATGAGTTCGTCCAGTGACATTGCTTCTTCGAATAAGGTATGTAGTTTTTCCCTTTTGCATATTCGTATTTTGTGATTGAGTTATTATTTTTGGTTGTTGTTCGTGATTTAGGGGGTTTTTGATTGGGTTTGTTCTTTAGGGTTGTGATTTGTGATTGTTGGTTTATTTTTTTGTGCAGTTATTTGTTCGTCATTCATTGAAAACCAAGTTTGTTGGTGGTTTGAATGAAATTTTGAGTAAGGAGCACAAGTCCATTATTTCGAAGGAGGAATTTACAACCATGAAACTGTTATGAAGGAAGGAGTACGCCGGAAGCGTTTCAAAAACAAAGCCTGTAGAACTCCATACACCAGATATAGTCCAAAACTTGATTGATTTATGTAATTTATGAATAGTGCAGTATTTAGTAACTCTAGAAGTATGGATAATTGTATTTCAAACAATTATTTTTATTGTTAATAAAGAAAGTGGTTATTCGAATTGTGATTGTTATTTTCATTCCATTTATTGTTTGGTAGTATTGTTTAATATTCATCCTTTATGATTGTTATAACAAATGTCCAGTTCTGTCATGCCTATGTGGATGGAAGACCAATTGTAATCGCTTACCAATGAAAAACACTGGTAAAGACTCATGGGGAGCCCTTAAGCCATGGTTGTGGAGCCCTCATGAACTTTTGGTACAAAATGAGATTTTTTCACTCGTAATCGATTACAGGAACTAAGTAATCGATTACCAGTGAAAAAATCTCATTTTGTATCAAAAGTTCATCAGAGCTCCCCAGCCATGGCTTAAACGCTCCCCGTGAGTCCTTACCAGTGTTTTTCATAAGTTTTCTGAATTGATCAACCCTGTTGGCCATTGTTAAAGGTGTCCACAACAAGAAATTTCAAACTTGGTCAGTCCTACGTCTGGGGAAGACCCACTAAGGGTGTTTCGAGGTTGACAGATGAGGTCTTGCACCATTGACACAGGTCTGATGCAGTAGTAATCGATTACAGGGGCCTTGTAATCGATTACTAGTGAAAAAAATTCCATTTTGTACCAAAAGTTCAGGAGCGCTCCCCAGCCATGGCTTAAGCGCTCCTCGTGAGTCCTTACCAGTGTTTTTCCAAAGTTTTCTGGATTGATCAACCATGTTGGCCATTGTTGAAGGTGTCCACAACAAGAAATTTCAAACTTGGTCAGTCCTATGTGTTGGGAAGACCCACTAAAGGTGTTTCGAAGTTGACAGATGAGGTCTTGCACCATTGACACAGGTCTGATGCAGTGGTAATCTATTACAGGGGCCTTGTAATCGATTACCAATGAAAATATTCCATTTTGTACCAAAAGTTCAGGAGCGCTCCTCAGCCATGGCTTAAGCGCTCCCCGTGAGTCCTTATCAGTGTTTTTCCAAAGTTTTTTGGATTGATCGACCCTATTGGCCATGGTTGAAGGTGTCCACAACAAGAAATTTCAAACTTGGTCAGTCCTATGTGTTGGGAAGACCCACTAAAGGTATTTCAAGGTTGAGAGATGTGGTCCTGCACCCTTCACACAGGACTCATGCACTTCTAATCGATTACAAGGACCTTGTAATCACTTACTAGTGAAAAAAAATCCCATTTTGTACCAAAAGTTCAGCAACGCTCCCCAGCCATGGCTTAAGCTCTCCCCATGATTCCTTACCAGTGTTTTTCCAAAGTTTTCTAGGTTGATCAACCCTATTGGCCATGGTTGAAGTTATCCACAACAAGAAATTTCAAACTCGATCAGTCCTATGTGTTGGGAAGACCCACTAAGGGTATTTCAAGGTTGACAGATGAGGTTCTGCACCCTTCACACAGGACTCACGCACTTGTAATCGATTACAAAGACCATGTAATCGCTTACTAGTGAAAAAATCCCATTTTGCACCAAAAGTTCATGAGCGCTCCCCACCCATGGCTTAAGCGCTCCCCATGAGTCCTTACCAGTGTTTTTCCAAAGTTTTCTGGATTGATCAACCATGTTGGTCATTTTTGAAGGTGTCCACAACAAGAAATTTCAAACTTGGTCAGTCCTATGTGTTGGGAACACCCACTAAGGGTGTTTCGAGGTTGACAGATGAGGTCTTGCACCATTGACACAGGTCTGATGCAGTGGTAATCGATTACAGGGGCCTTGTAATCGATTACAAGTGAAAATATTCCATTTTGTACCAAAAGTTCAGGAGCGCTCCCCAGCCATGGCTTAAGCGCTCCCCGTGAGTCCTTATCAGTGTTTTTCCAAAGTTTTTTGGATTGATCAATCCTATTGGCCATGGTTGAAGGTGTCCACAACAAGAAATTTCAAACTTGGTCAGTCCTATGTGTTGGGAATACCCACTAAGGGTATTTCAAGGTTGAGAGATGTGGTCATGCACCCTTCACACAGGACTCATGCATTTCTAATCGATTACAGGGACCTTGTAATCACTTACTAGTGAAAAAATCACATTTTGTACCAAAAGTTTAGCAACGCTCCCCAGCCATGGTTTAAGCTCTCCCCATGATTCCTTACCAGTGTTTTTCCAAAGTTTTCTAGGTTGATCAACCCTATTGGCCATGGTTGAAGTTGTCCATAACAAGAAATTTCAAGCTCGGTCAGTCCTATGTGTTGGGAAGACCCACTAAGGGTATTTCAAGGTTGACAGATGAGGTCCTGCACCCTTCACACAGGACTCACGCACTTGTAATCGATTACAGGGACCTTGTAATCGCTTACCAGTGAAAAAATCCCATTTTGCACCAAAAGTTCATGAGCGCTCCCCAACCATGGCTTAAGCGCTCCCCATGAGTCCTTACTAGTGTTTTTCCAAAGTTTTCTGGATTGATCAACCTTGTTGGTCATTGTTGAAGGTGTCCACAACAAGAAATTTTAAACTTGGTCAATCTTATGTGTTGGGAAGACCCACAAAGGGTGTTTCAAGGTTGACAGATGAGGTCCTGCACCCTTCACATAGGACTCATACACTTCTAATCGATTACACGGACCTTGTAATCACTTACTAGTGAAAAAATCCCATTTTGTACCAAAAGTTCAGCAACGCTCCCCAACCATGGCTTAAGCGCTCCCCATGATTCCTTACCAGTGTTTTTCCAAAGTTTTCATAATTGATCAACCATGTTGGCCACGGTTGAAGGTGTTCCTTTTTTACACAACTTCCATGTAATCAACAACAACCAATTTAGTAAACCTATTGTTTTAGTCCTAGTCCTCATCAGTACAAGGATAAACCAATTCTTAAAAACAGACCCAACAAGGTGATCAATAAACTCACTCAACCAAAAACACAAACAACGAAAATGAATATTAAGAATAATTAATGAGGAATATTATATTCATATTGATTTTTTGTCTCAGAAGTTGACATGTATATACAATCAAACAATACACTTTGAATAGTATAATTTTGTACAATGTCTATTCATTTCCTATAAAAGAATAATCTAAACCAATAATATTTTTCTAATGCTATAGTAATCCAAAATGTTACAGCGTTTGAATTCTTTGGACGTTGGAAAACAATTCATTACTTGTAACTGGTGGCGAGAGTGGAGGGGATGACAGTGGGCGACTTCGAGGCCCCCTTGTCGAAGACGAAGTCCTAAGTTTCTTGTGAGCGCGATCTGCCATTTGGTGTTATTAGGGTTTTGAAAGGGGGTAAAAGGTTAAATGGGTTGGAGGTTATTAGGTCTTTGAAAGGGGGAAGTAGGTTACATGGGTATTTATTTTGAATGGGGTAGTGGGTGATAGCAGAAACTGTCAGCGAAACCCACGAAGGAACAACGACGACAGTGAAAAAACGAAACCTTTCGAGAAAAGACACCGACGGTGGACCCAAGCGAGACTTCCTCCGACCACTTCAATGGCGGACAAAGGACTTCCTGCAGAGAATAGATCGACCCAAGCACTAACGAACAACGGTGAAGAAAAAAGACTTCGGTGGCAGAGTGAGAGTTTCGAATGGTGGGGCGAGAGTTTCGAATGATGGACTTTAATGGCGGTGGCAAGTCGAGAGTGTCTCAAGTGTTTGGAATGGTGGAGAGAAAATGGTGGAGTCAGACTTTGGAATGAGAAAACTTGAGAGAGAGAGAGAGAGAGAGAGAGAAAGAGATTGGAAGGGATGAAGGCACGATCAGATTTTCCTCACAATGCCCTTCCGAAAATGTCCTTCGTTTTTCATTTAAACCTATTTAAAAAACCATTTAAAACAACAAATGACAGAACGGCACGTGTCGTTGTCAATTTGTTGTCAAATGAGCGTTGTTGAAAAAACGTTTTTCTTATAATATTGTTGTTAAAAGTGGAATAGTGAAAACACAATGACAGTTTTCTCCTATTTCAACTTTTGTTACAAAGCATGTGTTACTTTTCATATTCTATTTTCTCTTTTCACAACTATATGTATAATTTTTCTGTCTCATTTTAAACTTCTTCTCTCTAGTTTGTAATATTCTTTATCCTCCTCAGTATTCACATTATCATTGTCGCTCAGTCTAATGTCGTTTCTCCTGTCATTCGTGTCTCTGATGTGTCATCGTTTGGATTTGCGTGCCACACTACTTTGTGTTCTAGTCACGTCACTACTGTTATGTATTCTACTTATGTCACTCTTCATTCTCGTACCCCATTTTCGTTATTGTTAGTTCATGCTCCGCACCATCGGAATGCGAACTTCCGCACCCTACGAAGCTCTGTTGCACCATATCATGCACTCCTTAATGCGTAAGGCTCTATCGCACCGCATTGTGCAACCTCTGCATCCCGTGAAGCTTCTCTACACCACGTCACACACTTTTTGTAGCTCCTCCTCACCACATTGCATCATTCTCGACTAATGGCCTTTTGCAATGTCAAACTGCTATGAGCGGTCCACGTGAAACCTATTGCATTCTTTGCGAATAGTCCACGAGAAAATGATGAAACCTCTGCACCTGAAACCCTAAATTTTTAATGATGGTTAGAATCTAGATCTGTTTTCATTTTCTAAATTTTTTACAATGATTCAGAAACATGTGTTGGAAAACATGTGTTTAAAATATCACTTCGCGTGCCCGCCCACTCACCCACCCACCCACACACACTCACCCACCCACACCCACACCCACCCACCCACCCACACACACACTAGCTTACTTTTTTTATTCTTACAATTCCAAAAATCTACAATTTTAAATTTGTTAAATTTTAATTATAGATTTGTTCTTCAATTTTTATAAGTTAGAGAGTTTTAGTTTAAGAATAATATGTATCTAATTGCGTGTAAAAGAACTACTATAAATAAGTATATATAATTATTGATTTACATATAATAATGTAGAATTAACTTTAATACAAGTTGTTGTATTTAATAATGTTAGCATTTAATTAACAATATATTAATGGTATTGATTAATTTTTAATAAGATTAAATAAAAAAAAATTATAATTTCACTTTTTTTTAAAATGATTTGATCCTAATTAGGTAGTTGATAAATGCACAATCCTCAAATCTTGGAGTTTCTACCCATGAACCCTTACACATGTAGATTAGGTACATGAACTCATTTCTTCCTTAATTTATATCTACTTAGTCGTTTGTTGGTGATTAGACACTTTGATTACACTATTATATTTTTTCATATTCTATACCTTCCTTAGGCATAATAAGTACAAGCAATATCATACCCATATAAATCAATAAATAGAAGATTATGATATATTTATGTTTTTAAAGTATATAAATTGTAAATAACTACTTGTTGTTTATCCTACAAAAACCATTTACACTAACAATCTTGTATCATTTCAAACTTTAGATTTTGATACGAAATTCATATATTTAAGCTAACATTATATATTAGAGATAAAAAAAAAATCTTACATTTCAATTTAAGCCATTAAATCAAATGAGTTGAAACCATTATAATGAAATGAATATTTGAAAACAAAAATGTTCATTTCTTTATTAAAATAATAATCAACTACAAAAAGTAAAGAACTTTAGGTTTAATTAAAATTTCACCCATAAACTAACAAGGTGAAATATATAATTCTATTTTTCTAGAATTGAAACTATGAAACTCTAACATAAAGACATCAATTTGAACTAATATAGAATAAAAAAATGTATGATTAGAATAGAAGAAAGAAAAATGTCATAAATTTAAGCAAAATATTCATGTTCTATCATTGGTTGTGTTCGAGTCCCAAATGCAAATGGTACTTTAATGTCACCAATAGAAGTCATATCCAAAATTTCATTGTTTTCAACTACACGATCCAATTCTTGTACCCTTGATGATCCATTTTGGTGTATTATCACTCTAACAACCAATAGTCCCAAAATAATCACCACCAACAACAAAATCCCACTAATCAACAACACAAACATCATATTTTTATGATTCTTCTCACCAAATTGAACTTTTCCACGACCACAAGGTTCTGGTGATGGGGCATTTGTCTCCACAACTATGGAGAAGTGTCCTTGCTGCATTGTTGAACACACATTTCCAGGTAATAGGATGTCAAAGTGTATAGAACCTTGCAAACCAAAATACACACACCTGGCCAATGCTCCAATTGGTACTGGTTTCACATCAAGGAAATGAACTAAAATTGACTTATCAATTGTCTTTATATCCAATTCAGGTAAACTTGAAACAGATAAATTATCACCACTGTAAGCTAAGAGGCCCAAAACAGGAGTCAAATATGAATAACCAGGCAAAGGATAAAATGTATCAGACCAGTTTCCCAAGTTTTGGTACACCAACACAAGCCTTTTCACATAAGGTTTCTCAACAACTCCATTTGGGATCTTAAACTCTTTGTAGTTGAGAACACCCTTGGTCCTCAAACTACCACTCCTAAGCCTCATTGCTGAAACTTTTATCCCTGATAGGCTAATAGGGACATGAGCATCATAAGACACCCCAGTTCTTGGATTGAAAAGAGACTTAAAGGCAAAATCTTGAAGATGAGCATCTAATAAACGAGGTGAGACAACAACATAAGGAGGGAGTTGAGCACTTGAAAGTGATAGATAAAAGAGAAATGTCAAGAAGAATAACACAAACAAATTATTAGTTTGAACTCTCATAAAGAACTCATTCATTTTATCAAATGAACACTTACTAGAGACAATGGGCTAGTTAGTTGGCAATTGGAAAGAAGTGTTTAAGATCAAATCTTCAAAATTCCTGTTAGATAAGTTTGGTGTTTAAAATTTAAAGGAGACAAATTTAAAGAAAAAAATGTTAACCTTTTATTAGGATTTCTCTTTATTAGTTGAACTTTCGGGAAGAGAAATAAAGAGAGAAGGAGAGACAGAAGAACATGTAGAAGAATGGAAGATGAGATGTTGGAGAAGTTTCAATGTTTAGGAGGTCATATGCGTATGAGTTTGAGAATAGTAGTCACTCTAATACATGAAAAAACATTACTCCAGTTTACTTTTTATAAGGATAAAATATGAATATTTCAAGTTCAGTTTCTTTTAAAAAATTATTTTATAACCTCTTTAAAAAAAGTAGTTAGTTTTTGTCTTTAAAAATTGCTTTTCATTTTTTTAACCGTTATGTAAAACTAATTTATCTTTTAATGAAGCGCTATTTAAATCACAGAGAGAATCAAAAAATAGTACGTTTCAAAGTTAGAGAAATTAAAAAAGTAAACACATTAAGAAAGAGTAAAAATATATTCGATCTTTTTTATAGCTTGCTAATATGATATTATATTATTTTTCTTTGCATTTCTGAAGATATTTTAAGTATTTGAAAAAGATTGTGTGAGTAATTTCTCGTGTTTTAGTCTAAGAACTTTGTTGCTAACAATGTATTTACCCGATAAAAAAATTATTGTATAAAAGATGAATGGTTAGTATAAAAATTGTTTATACTAAATAGATTAATTTAAAATTTAGATCTCATTTTTAAGCATTTCATAATATCTCAAACACAATTACAAATAAAATACTATATACATTAAATATTTGAAAGTATTCTAAAAAGACAAGTATTAAATAATTTATACATCTTTTGATAATATCTTAATGAAATATTAATATAAAAGCATATTAATAATAAAGTCAATTAATATTAAATAAATAATGTTTTAATTATTTTCCTAAAGTTGTTTTCGCTAATGTCTTAAAAATATGTATCTGCATTTGTTGAAAAATGATGATATGGACAAGAAAGTAAAACAATTAATTGAAGTTAAAGAGTGATAAATAAAAATCAATGAGAGAACAACAAATTATTATAATAAAAAGGGAATGATCTGATAATGCCTATCATCTCTATTTTTGGGTGTATAGAATTGTTTAAATAAATACTAAATTAATTCATATAATAAATGCTCTTTAATAATTCTGTATTTCTATTTTCTCAATTAATATCTTTAAAATATCAGTTAACATTTATCTTTTTTTTAATGAACGATTACCATTCATAACCTTAAATATGCTTAAAAAAAGTATTTCGTGAAAGGGATATATTAAAAGCAACTGCGTGTACAGAGAAAAATAATTATATAACACAAATTCAATGTTTCATATTTATACGCACTTGATAAAAAAGACATGTTTAATTAAATTTTAGACATTCAATTGCTTTAATACTTTTTAAATCCGGCCATAGAGAAGTCCAATGGGCTTCAAAAATTAAATCCTAATTAGAGAGGGAAAGATAATTACTTTTTGGGCTTCCATGATTACTTCCTGCACCTCCTATTTCCTACTACTCAACCTTGCATATCCTAAGACTCTAAGCATAAAACATGAAATTCTGAGAGTAGTATAAAGAAGCAAGTTGCTTTGAACTTGCAAGCTTCTGTTATGTTAACTTTTTGAGGTTCTTTCTGAAGTTGTGATTTTCTTATTGTTGGAAGTCTCACGTCAACTAGAGATAAAGTCATTTAAATATATAAATAGGTACAAATCTCATCTTACAAGCTGGTTTTGTGAGGTTAAATTAGGTTTTAACTTTATTTCTAATATAGTATCAGAGTCAGGTTAAAGCTTATCTTATCGATTAGAGCTTTCACCTGGTGTAAATCTTTTCTTTCCTTGTGTAGGCCTGTGTTGAAGATAATTGAATATCGAATAGGGATTATGAATAACGAGAGCAGCCTCCATGGTTGAAAAATGCTTCATCATAAAGGGTAATTGACAATTCAACCATTTTTTCTTCTCTGTTATCAAATTCCAATCCCTTTCATTTGACGACAACTCGTGCATCTTCAAATACTATACCTATATTATTAAGATTGTGTCTACACTACTTTTTCCCTTTCTCTGCAACATTTCCATATCCCTGCTCAATTGCAACCTCAAACCCCCCGACAAAACAACCTAACACTACCATCCTCCCATGCCTCATGCTTCCAATGCAGTAAGACAACCTCTTCTTTTATTCTTTCCACAAACTATTTTTAATCTTTTCTTAATTATTATTATCATACAATCTTATTGACTATTTTTAGTATCATTTTTTTAGCCACTGAGTCCACACTATTATTCTCTTTGTCTGTCTTCTATATACTTCTTTCCATAGATTGAAATCAACAATGAATATATCTTTTTATTAAAATAATCTCCTTTTTGTTAATAATTATATTATAACGAAAAACAAGACGAATTACAAGAAAATAATAAATATTTTAATAAAAATCGTAGTAATTATTTTTTTCTTAAAGGACTAAAATTATAATAATTGCGAATATTTCGAGGAAGTATTGGTGAGTGTGTATATGCTTATATCACTCTATCTGGCGAAGAGTATGAACAAATATCTAAATTGATTTATGAAAGATAAGTGCTTAAATGAGAGAGGTTTTTTTATTAAAATTTTAATCTATTTGCATTTCAGTTATTTTAGGTATATATAATATATAATAAACATTTTTTTATGTTTAATATAGAAAAATCTATATACAAACATATTTTTTAAAAACATATTTAAATAAAAATTTTAATTGGCAATATGTTGTTGGGAATTGGTCACCTCTTTGGTAGACAAGTCAACACGTCTGATGCAGTAGCAGCAAGCAAGCCCTAACTAAATTCGGTGTTCGATTATAATCGATACACCTAAAAAAACCCTAATTTTTTAGTATATAATTTATCTTCATATAACATATGAATGAAGAAGGTACCCATAAGTTATAATTCAATTTTAATCCAATTAATTAGTTTTAATTTTACAATAGTAGCTGTTTTACAATAGATAGTGTGTAAAAATGAAATTACTTTTTTTAATGTTTTATCCGTTTAATTTAATATTTCTGTTTTTTCAAATTGAAAGTAAAAAATAAAATATTAAATTAAACTGATAAAAGAATTTGTCTTATATATTAAATTAAAAGAATCTGCCTTTGAGTAATTAGTTTTTACAAAGACCATATAAATGCTATAGTATGCCTTAAATGGAATACAATTTTAAAAAATAAAATAATAAATTGATAATCACATTACTACAAAATTAAGAAATGAACGTGTGATTATATATATGTAATAATAATAATAATAATAATAATAATAATAATAATAATAAATATTTATATTTAGAAAATTATTTAACGTTTTCAACCCTTTTAATATTTTCTAAGCTTTAGAAATACAGTGAAGATGTTTACCACTTTGAAATCAACAATTTAAAAATCAATCAAACTTTTTCGGTTGAATTGGTCTCAAGATCGATCGTCTTTTTTTTGTTTTGTTTTCTTTTGATCGTTCAATCTTCTTCGAATACATAATCCGTTCTGATGAATTATTAACTTGTAGAAAATACTATGCTCAAATAAGATATGTTTCATAAAAAAAAAAATCTATTATAAATCAAGATTATTTTACACATATATTTATAAAGCTTGTGATACTCAATGGTATATTATATATTAATTATATATAATATCATGCTTCTGTTTAAGTTGTAATTAAACTCTAACAATAATAGTGTTAGTACATTATTAATTAACAACTAGTTATTTACAGTTTTATAAGATCTTGTAATTTAGTTACTGTATTTGATTTTTTTTTATTTCTGTTCCTTATAAAAGAGTATTGTGGGAGGCATAGCAGCCCCCCTAAGTTATTCCTCCTCAAGAGAACAAAAGGCCCAAGAAATTAATTTTCTCTTAATCTATATTTTTTTTAATCTAAAATACCCATAATGTTAAACATTTGAGAGATGTTATAATCAGTAGCTATATACATCATGTTTTTTTAAACATATTCTGCACATGACAGAGAGTTAGATGATAAGCATCGCAAGTTGTGGTCTGATGTTGTACAGACAAAAACAAATGGCTAGCATATACTTAGCCATTTTTTGTCGGATTATCATAATAATTAACACATAATCTCCTAATAAACTATAATTAATTTGAAGAGAAATAGATTTGTGTCTTTGGACAGTATGTGTGACGAAGAAACACATGATGTGTTGGTATTTTGGAATAAAATGATTAGGAAATTAAGAAAGTTTATTCAAGTAATTTGATGACTAATAATCACATGCGTGGATAAGGAATCCAGGAACCAGGTCTCCCTGCATATACTTTTTTGGTCGAGNTAGCAAAAACTAAAGCACAGACAAATAATTAATCTAAGTACGAGAATAACATATATTCAATGTTTTGGGATACTTTAATATTATAGGGGTATCCTATTAACCTGGTGTGAGCTCAATTTTGCTATCTCAGAGTTTTAGAAATTTATATTTAGGATAATTGTGAAAATTAATTTATTCAATGATCAAAGTGTAATTGATTACTAATCAATGATCAAAGTCGGTTTTTACTTTGGTAAGTTTGGTTAAAAAAGGTTAATTTCGTTAGCTTTAAAAAAAATCACGTTTTAGATAAAAAATGTAAATGGAGCTAAAAGAAAAAGTATGTTCAACAAATGATTATAAATTACAAAACTTTATATTCATTAAAATTAATCATTTTAGTGCATATAAAATTGTATTAATTTTTTTCTTTAGTATAAAAAATCTAAAATTATCATAGGATTATTTTTTAACCAAGGAAAAAACATTCAGATGAAAAAATTAAAAACCCGAAAAAAAAACAGTTATTAAATAACAATTATAAATGCTATAATTTAAATATATGATTAAATAAGTTTTTCGCAATTGAAACTTTTTTTATGTTCTAAACTCTGATATATTTGGTTTCCAAATGTTAAAATTAAATGTATATAATTTTATTAACTTCATTATATTAATTTCTTTTAACGTATTATACGTGTTTTATATTAGCATTTGATCACAGTGTAACACATTATTGTTTCATTGTTAGTTGGAAAACATATTAGACTAGGGATGATAAAAAAATCTGCATCCGTTAATAAAATTTGTGAAAATCTGCGACGGAGAGTTAGTATCCGCGGATATTTACTATTTATGGGTTACGGGTAGCGAATATTTTAATACCCGCTTATAAACGGGTTGAGTGTAGATAATATATTATTCGTACCCGTAGATATATGTTACCCGCCAAAAATAAAAATAAAAATTTAATTTATATTTTGTTAAGTTAAATTTAATTAGGTTAAATTTAATTAAAATTAAATTTTAATTTATGTTTAATTTAATTTATATTATATTTTATATTTTTTTAATTTTATTTTAATAATTTATAAAAATATATATTTTTTAAATATTTACGGATATCCGCGAGTATCCACGGATATCCATGAGTTTTAAAATATCAGTAGTTATTTTTTAAATGGATATCTGTGCGGGTAGCGGGTTGGGTAGTGGGTGAATTTTTTTTTTTGTCGGGTTGGGTTGCGGACAAATACTGTCCGTGCCCGACCCGTTACCATCCCTACATTAGACACATGAAAAAAGTAAAGTAATTGGGTTAAAATAACTATATCTATTCATTTTTAAAGTTTAGGAACTAAAATGTATTAAAATTTCATATGGAGGCAAATTTCAATTTAACAACAAAGTTCAGGGACTAAAAATATATTTAATCTTTTAAAATGTGACAATTACATATTATAAAGAGAATTGTGATAGATTCATAGAACTATCATTTTGATCGATATACGTCATCTACATGGTAGAAAGACTTAAGGGAGACATGCGGGAAGGGGAAAAAGATAAATAGACTAAACTATGAACTAAAAATAGGTTCACACTACATGATAAAATTATGGAAAGATATTTGACTTTGACAAGATCCTTTAAAATTTGATTCCGTGAGCTATATTGAAATTTCATACTTAAGGATAAAGTTTTAAATGAGCTTAAGAAATGGGTAAAATGATAAGTGGGAATGAAAAGTAAAATGAAGAAGGGAATGGTTTGAGTTGGAATTACCTCGAGTAAATGAATTTAGGTATCTTAAACAACAAACAATGAAGAAAGGGAGTGTGGATTCACGGTTGGAAAAATAAGGAAACTAAATTGTCAAATTTGGATATGCAAAAGTATAAAATTATCATATTGGGAAAAAAATCTTATTTGTACAATGTTATGGTCTATAAAGGCATGTTCTATTGCACAATTTTTGGCTTAAAGGACAATCATGAGTAAGTGCCTACAAAGTTAAATCTTGAGAATAAAGGACTATAATTAAGTGATGCTTATTGCATTTTGTGTGGATTGGAAGAAAGTACTAAAACACATTTATTTCTCACTTGCAAAATAGAATAATGATTTGGGAAAGAGTGCACCACAATCAATTATGAGATCATTTTCAACAATTCGATTTATTGACTCTTAATAGTAAAGGAAATAAGTTATGGAATGAAGTATAGATTGCAAGTTTAAGGAACATATGAAATTATGGTAGTAAAATTGTGTTTAGACAAGGAAAAGTGAATCCAAAACAAATATTTACTTTGACACAATTAAATGTTTGAGTTTGGATGAAACATAACATAGCTAATACTAATTTTTCCTCTTTGGATTGAATTCTTTGTCCAATTTAGTGCACCCATTTAGTCGCTTAGAAAGTATACCCAGAACCAGAGATTAAGAAATGAGTAGGAACCAGGAAAAATGAGAGTCTAAAGTTATGTTCTATCTCTTTTTCAATATAATTTAACATGCCATAATCTACTTTGGAGTTTTGTTTTCTATTACACTAAATTTGGATGAATTATGTTTCATACAACTCTTAACAAAATTGAAAGGTAAGCTAATGAATCAATATTACCACATACACAAAGCAAAGGTGTAGTAAAATAATGGATATGCATGACTCATCAGAAAAAAAAAACTAGATTTCCTATTATACGTGCTTGAAATTTTTCAAAAAAGATTGACTATGCAATGAAATTTTTTCGAAATGAAGTAAATTCCAAACTTTCTATTATATAGAGCTTAATTTGTCAGAATTTGTTATATGAATGCTAAATGGATAAATATCTAGAATATTTCATTATGATTGGATGAATGATGTCTAAAATAGGGATTATGTTTGCACAAACATAAGTATGTCATGCTTTTGTAAAAAGATTAGAACACCCAATGGATAAAAATGTTATTGTTGAGCCACCACAGTTATAAATAAACTAAAAAAAAGTCATATTTATCACAGAAGAAAAAGCATATATATAGAGGAGACAAACGTAATGGGACAGAAGAGAAGTCAGAAGTGATAACAACGGAAGAAACAATTGATGAACTTGAGAAAAAAAACCTTAAAAATCTAATATTATCCAATTAAGGCACCTGAAAGAAAAAAAAGAGCGACCTCAACGTTTATGAATAACCACCTAAGAGGAGACGGGACGTGTTACCATGCACGACGAAAAAGGGAGCAGATCCACAACTTCAAAAGGCGTTGAGATTTTGTAGGAGCTTTAGTGAAGGCATTGTTGACAGCATGATGGTCATTTGACCAAGATGATCAAAATCTTGTGATCATTGATTGAAACTAAAATTTCGATACTGACAGCAGTAGCTGATGATAGTAGATGGTGGTACTTCCAACAACCGTAGATGACAGGGACGACAAATTTTTTTTTCTTTTAAGAAATAGACTCTAAATACCATGTTTAATATAGTGAACATTATGTATGAGATTAATTTCCCCTAAGTTGAATATACACACAAAGCCATCTATTTATAATAAAAGAAATATAGACTAAACCCAAAAATTAAATAAAAATATAACAAACTAACTAAAAATAAAAGTAAATATAAAATAAAGATAATATGTTTAACATAAATAATCAAATTATTAAAATAAATGACAACATCATAGTAAATATTTTTCCAAAAAGAGCATAAAATATGTTTTCTCTATTATTTTCTCTTCGTATTTTTGTCTCTTTACTTGCATATATCCTCTTCTAACAAATCTACATTGTTTTCATTTTATTATTATACTTTTTTTTGGTTTATTTTCACTTTTAAAATGTCATCTGATTTCATTTCATAGTTGGTTAAAATGATTTTGTAGGAACAAATTTTCTTGTGTTCACAGACAATGAAGTTGTACACTTGTTGGTGAAGATTTGGATCTTGTTGGAGTTATCAAGTGTTAAGATATGTCAAATATTCTATTAACGAATATTAGAAAATCAAATATTGTGTTAGTTATAATTTAGATATTATTATAATTTGTACAAATAGGATCCTTGTATGTATATGTATATGATATTTTACTATTTAAAATAATACATCAGAATTATTCTTTAAACTTTTTAATATGGTATTAAAGTTAGGTTAGAGCCTATCCTAACGTTATTTGTTGGACATATTGTTCCACTCGCTATTGGACCACTCATTATGTCTAGTCTTACGCTCGAAATGTACATACCTCGATGTGAATGAGATGTGTTGAAAGTCCCACATTGACTAGAGATAAGGTCAATTTATAATATATAAGTTGATACAAACTTCATTTTATAAGCTGATTTTATGTTGTTGAGTTAGGCTTAACACCCACTTCTTAACATTTTATAAATCGATTTTGTGAGATTTAGTTATACTTAAAATTCATTTAATGAAACCAAGTTCAATGATGATTTTACTAATTATACCAAAAATGAAAATTTTGAAACAGAGAATAAATTAAAATATAAATTATATTGTATAATTGGGTTGGAGAATAACTGATTGAGTATCTTGGAACGAATTTTGTCCTCTGGTGATAGAGCATGAAATGGGAGAAATAGAATTTAAAAGAAAGAGCTGTAAATATTGTGATAGAAGTTGAAAATGATGAGGTTTAAAAGCGTGGTTGAAAATGTGAACGGTGAAGTAAAGGTGGGAAAGATGTTAATATGTCGTGAGTGGAGTGAGAGAGAAGAAGTGTTGATTCCTGGCAGGTAGCTGAGTCATGTTATTTTAAATTGGACAATTCTATGTACCCTGTTGCTTCCTTTTTTTTCTCCGCCAGATTAATTAGTGACTTCAAATCAAACCCATCAATCTACAGCATCACTCCCTATGTACAACCACTTTCTTTCTCTACAAAAAAGTACACTAAAAAAAGTTGCACATCATTCCATATTATATTATTAAACACCAAAATATATTATATATTTTTAAAATTTTTTACTTTAAGTTTATTCAGATTGCAGTTCATTTTTTAAAAGTTTTATGGCAATATATTATTTTATAAGTTCATTGATACAAGACTTTTGAATAACTCAAAAACATTAATGTAAAAATTAAAGAGTGTAAGGGAAAATATGGCAAAACTTGGTGGGTGGTGTAATTTACTTTAGATTATTTGATAATTAAAATGAATAGCTTAAAAAAGTTGTATTATTTTTATATGAGTCACATTTCAATCCGGTTATTTAAACCTGGTTTATGTGGATCGAATTTATGGTAGGTCAAGTTGGCTCATCAACCCACCTACCTAATTTTATTTTATTAAAATTTAATTTTAATTTTATGAAAAGATATTTATTATTATTTTTTCTTAAAAATATTATTTAAGTTTCTTATTTTCAAAATTAATTAAACAGTCATGTTGACAATGAAATTTGGAATTAAAATTTTAGATTTGAAATATAGAAAGTTTATAATTATTTTTATTTAAAAGATTATAATTAAGTGAGTTAGTGAATCAATCCGTTTATTCATCAATATGTGATTCAAATTTTTTTTATAATCAATAATAAACCGGACCGGATTGAAATATCTATTTTGATAGCTATAACTTCTATACATGACATAAGTAAGATTTGTGATTAAGTATTTAAAAATAACATTGATTTTTTTATGCAATTTATAACTGCTTTTATAAATTATTTAAAGTTTAGTCCAGTAACCAAAAATAGCTTAAGAATAAACCACATCTAAGTTATTTTACAAATTTAAATAAATAATAAACTCAAACAAGTTTTAAACAATCTATTACAACCAAATTTTTTAGTCTTTTAGTTCGATAATGTAGATTTGTTTCAAATGATTAAAATATATTTTTTCAAAAATATTGTTGGAAAAAACTTTTAAAATATTAATAAAGAACATAAGAAAATTATAATGTTAAATATTAATATAATAATTTGTAATAATAAACATTCATATTTCTTATCTAATAGTGTGGTTAAGATGGTTGCTACTTGTATGTTTTTAAACAGTTTACTACTTAGGATCATTTTAAAAATTAATGTTCACATTTTGATTGATTAATAATTAATATAATTGATAAGTGTTTTGAAAAAATAAATAAAACATTCAAAGATTTCCATTACAGAGATTAAAACTCGAATTTTAAAAAACTACCATTAAAGCATATTAAATGAAAGAATATGGAGAAATTTAAAAGATTTTTAAACAAAAATCAGAATTTGAGAAGTAGAAATATAAATTTGAAGTAAAAGTAAAGAATTGTTATAAAAATATAGGTTTTACGAAAGTTTTGGATTGAAAGAAAGAGTCTGGAAAAAATGATAATAATAGACAGTGTCGGATTGATGTAATAGAAAATAGTGCAGCAGAGTTGAGTTGAGTGGCACAAAAGATGAGAGAGAATGAGCTAAAGGGGCAAAGAGAACCCCACCTTTCTTCCCACTATTCTTTTTATTTATTTATCTCTTTCTTTACAGTACTTAAACAGTACAGGTAGGTTGGATTTTATGTGTGTGTGTGGTAAGAGTCTCTTTCAGTTTTCAGGGAGGGAAAGAAAGAGGGTGTGTGTATAAGAGGAGGAAGAGCTTCATCACTTTCTTATCACAAAGGAAGAAGAAACAAGAAAGAAAAACGCCCTACTTGTGCTTCTCTATATCTATCTTATCATGTTTGCAAAAGTCTCCTGCAAAAGAATTCCCTTGCTGGGAAAAGATAAAGATGATTTTTCCTTACCTTTGTTTTCTTTTCTTTTGGAAACAGTGCTTTGCCAGATTTGTATGTGTGGTTATGAGATCTCCAATCGCTTTCCTTTCTCTGACTATAATCAAGACAGTGACACTTCCCATCCTTTTCTCTCTCCCTCTGCTACTTCTTTCACACACCTTCACTTCTCTTCTCTTCTCTTCTCTTCACTGCTTTCTTTCTGCTTCTGACCCTTTAAATCTCTCTTCCTCTTTTCTCTTTTATCACTTTTCCATTCTTTCATTTACCTTTTTATTTTACTTCTACAACTCATTGCCTCTTCTAATTCTGTTTTCTTCATCCCTATTGCTTCCCATTTTTTAGCACTGCTTCTCATCTCCTCCTTAAGTTCAACCTTCAGTTTATGAGAATGGTAAGGTTAAGTGCAAGATGCAGTGTACTTGGTTTATTTCTTTCTATCTGCATGTTATCTGCATTATATCACACAACTTTACCTTTTAATTTTTCTGCTTATGAATATAACACTGCATTCGTGTTCAAGTAGAGAAAAGAAGCTCTGGTTTTTGCTTAATTCGTCACATTCCTAATATGTATGCGTTGATGCTTCACCTGTGCATGGATCAGCTGGAAACAAGGGTACACACTATTCTATTATTTTGGAAGAAATTGATCCTGAATTTTTTTTTTGAAAATGTGTTATGTCCAGATTTTCTTGTCTGTTCCTTTAACACTTAGGGTTAGGGTTCCTTCGTGGAGTACATCTTTCAATATTTTGGAAGTCATTTAATTCAAGTTTTAAAATTGATGCTGATTCAGATAAAATACAGTACTTTCTCTGTCATTTGATGGTGCTGGAACTTTGTAATTCCTAATTTATAAACATATATTCGAATGGGAAGGATTAGAGTTCTATGCAGAATATAATTCGTTCTCTTGTGAAATGATCTGATTTTACCTTCAACAAGTAAGGTTTACAGAAATACACAAGCCATAACTATTTATGAAATAAATCTGAAATATCTTATATCAGTACAATGAATTGGAGACTATATATGATTAAAGATTGCATGTAGTGTCAACTGACTAAAAAGCTTTGTTTGATTATATTGATTAGATTACTCTTGAAATTATCAGTGAGTTCACTTTTAATGATTTTATTGATACTAATAGTTCTGTTTCAAAGTCTAATTATATTTTGTAATTATCATTTTATTGTTGTGTCAGTGACAATTGTGATTAATTTCACTTACTTAGTAAAGATCTAACTTGTCATCCATTGTGTATATAGTATTGTTAAGTTTTATGTTGTTTGCTATTTGATAAATGTTTAAGATGGACCTATTATTAGAAATGGTTGAAGAGAGCTTCCTTCAGTCCACTCATGGATGGGTGAGGGGTTTGAATTAGCTGCTGACTCATTCATTCAAACACAATAGATCTGACATCATGGTATGCTATTGTGAATGTCTGAATGATGCAGGAGGTAAATTTCTTCCTTTTCTTGTCTGTGCTTGGACTGAAGGGAGCTCCCTCTAACTGTTTATAATGTTATCTTCTCTTGGGGTTAGTTTCTCTTCTTTCTCCTTCTATTCTTAAGTATATATGAATATATATTTGCACCTGACATAATCTTGCTACATGCTTTTTAGTCTCATTCTAAACCTTAATGGAATTTCTCATTGTACAAATAATCTTTTAATTAATTTGTTTTTGTTAGTAATTTATTTTCTAGCAAATTTTTGGCAGGGCTGCAACCTTGGTATTTTTTTTCCTGGTTATTGTTGCATGCATTTTACTAATCTAATCATTACACTTCATTTTGTGTTGGAAATTTTATCTATGTTTCTTTGGATTATAAGTTTAACACACACTACTTTTTTGGAAATGGTTAGTTCATATTGCAAGTTTAATCCACATAAATGTTTTGCAGGTATAGATCAATATTATAGCTACCCCTTGGAATCTCAAATTAAGGGAATAACACCAATTGCTTTGGTTTGGATTTAAGAAACCTCATGTTATGATTGTGTAAAAGTTTTTTTTTTTTTAAATGTATAAAATTGCAGCCAATATATAACAACAATTAGATGGTAAAAGTTTATTGGGATATTTTTTTTAAATGGTAGTTAAATAGCTGCCTCCCTACGTAGTGAATTTTTACTTGTGAAATTGATATCTTTTACGTTTATTATTCGTCTTATATATGCCATATAATTAAACAAAGCTCTTGACTTAAACTACTTACTAGTTTTAACTTATTTTTATGAATTTTGTTTTGCTGAGCATCTATAATTTTCATTTACTTAATTATTTATTTATATATTTTTTTCTTTTACTTCTACTTAACAGAACACAGGAAAACACATAAGGTATGAATTTTTATGGGGATGAATTGTTAATAGAAAAAACAATTTATATATTTTTTACATCTTCAGAGTGAGTAGAAAAACTTAAAATCAGTTTATTGGTTTTTGTAAGTATTTTATAAATTATGAGAAAATGGTAGAATATCTACCATTAAATTATATTATAGATTATGCCTAATTTATTTTTAACATGGGAAAATACTCATTGGATGTATTTACGGAGTAAGAGTTTTACTTGTAAAACACATTAATATTTTTACTTGAAATTGAAAAAGTGAGAATTGGAAATGCATTATCATTCATTATACATCTCTCCTTTGAACATTCATCTTGGTTTGGGTCACTTGGTTAGTTTGCTGGCTATGAACTCTCATATTTATCTTAGAAACATGCCAACATTGATTGCAGTGACTCTCACTTTATACCCAAATGACTAAACAAAAGAAAACATTACATTGGTCAAAGGAAAAAACTACAGATTTGCCTTTTCATGCATTTATCTCATAGGAGGAGGCTCTTGAAGGCAAACAATGTCATTATCGTGATGGCAGGTTAATGGTTATGATTCTGCTTACAGGGGACTACATATTTATGTGTCATTTATCAGGTAGTGCTTTTACCAGAAAACTGTCATAATAGACGAAGGAAAAAACTCATAAATAATGTATAATATTTAGAACAAATATTATAAATTACTAATTTATACTATGTGATGATATTACTACTTGAGAAAGAGGCTGTTATATAGCTGTTTATAGACTGACAATCTACATCTGTGTCATACTCTTTTTTCATATTTTCTTCTTGGAGTAACGTTGTTGTAATAATAATTGCATAACTGATCAATCTTCTGTACTCTGACCAGTTTTGCAGTGCCTGAAATTAATTAAATATAATTAAATATGAGCCGTGCAATCGGCGCCACAGACCCTGCCTTTTGTGTATCATTACTGTTCACTAGGCTGGGTCTAGCACTCTAGCTAGTGATTGGAACTTGGAGCTAGGACCTTCTAGTTTGTTTGACATTCGGAAGATTTATTTTTCTAATTTTCTCTTAAAATATCGTGCACTGTTAATACACTTGTTACTTTCAATGTATTACACTATTCTGATGTAATAACGTTGACAGAAGTTTTAATCATGTTTCATGTTTGTTTTGCTTACTTATAATGTGTTTTTGAGGATAATGTCACAGAACAGTATCATCTTAAACCCCAGCTCAGGAGGTTCATATACTTAGGAGCTTCATATTTAGAAATGATAAACTGTGTATTCCTGGATACTTCCAAAAGGACATGTTATTATTATATTGGTTTGCATGTGTATAACTGGACTAAAACTAGGCTAGTTACTTGAGGAGATCGAGATGAAAGTACAATTGAACTGAATCTCTTACTTTTTTATCTATTGAAATTTAATACTAGATATTTTGATAAAATGGGCATGTGATGTGTTAAAAGTCATGAAGTGCTCTTATTTTCCTCCTATTCCCTTTTGTCCATATGTTAGAATCCCCATATATTATTTTTTTTTTTTTTATAATCATGCTCAGTGTTGAGTTAATGCAGGACCACTATTCCTTCATTCATGTTTGTCCAGGGACGTGTATGAGTGATTTGTTTAATATTATATAATCAGTTGCATGTCACGTGTTGAAAAACCATTTGATAATTTGATTTTTAGAGAGTTTATATTGGTTAAAGATTTTAAATCTTTTAATAATAATTCGAAAGTGGCCCTTGTCTCCATTGTGGTACGGCTTTTTGTAAATACTTTAATTATGCAGCTCCTCACACTAACCCTCCATGAAGGGTGGTCCAAAGTAAGAACGAATGTTGAATCTTCACATGATGAGTGCATGGCTGGCATCATATGCATGCTGGAATTCTTGAAAGAGAGATGGTGAAACAAGTTTTCTGGTACATATGCAAGTGGGGTGCATGGTCTCAGAAAGCTTTTCCAATCACTAAGATTTATCTGAGAAAGCTGAGCTTGAAAAGCCAACCAGCAAGGTTGGTGGAGAGGGTTTTTTGCATTCCACAGGACAAACAATAAGGGAACAAGGACAAAGAAAAGCAATAAGTATAATAGAGTATAACAAATAAAAAGCCCATTATGGAGTACATTGCATGTGCCATGAACAGTGGCATGTTTTCACTGCCAATTTTCTCGAGTTCTTCTCAAATCATATAAGGGTTTAAGCCAATAAAGGGCTTGATGATGATGACTGAACTAACACGATCCACTGTCTCATCTCTCTTCTTCTAAGTGATTAATATATATCCTAGTGCTGTGAGTTTGTGTTTAAGGCCTTCAGAAGCACCATTAGCAAGAGCAGAAGCACCTAGATAGTAGTCAGAATATGAGTCCATTTAGAAAGAACACTGGATTGTGAAGTCACATGATGTTCTTCATGAGTCTTAACTCATAATATTTTTGAAGATTTTGTCTGAGTCCATGAATCTAACATGGCCCGAGTCCTCGTTTTTCACGAAGAGACTTGAGGATGGTGACACCACTCTCAGTCCAAGTGCCAGTACATTAAATACTGAAGTGTGGGGTTTCACCTGTGGTGGTGTGGTCCTGCTGAGTGTGATGGCAGCTGGGCCATCAATGATGCATAAATATGGTAAAAGGGCAAGGGAAGTTATTCACTTGGATTATACTCTTTTTTAGGTTTTAAATTTATAATATATTAAAACCTTCAACTAGTGTTTTTGAGCTGTCCTTGTCACTGTTACTGTATAGTCTCTGAAAGCTTATGTTCATTCTAAAGGGTTAAGTTTCAGCCAAATTAATAATCTCTTGTTATCATTAGAATCAACTTCGGAGAATCTAGACAACAAAAATCTAGACAACATGGCTTCAGATTTTATTTTGCTAAGGTGGATGTCACTAGAATTATACTCTCTGTCTAGTATGCAGTTAACCTCTTAGCTGCAACACTACTCTTTCCTCCTAACAAATGAACTCATTTATGGAACTTGAATAATTAATGTTTAATTTTTAGTAGGGGACAACTTGAATCTTTCACTGGCAATCTGTTTCCATAATATATCGTTTTTGCTACATTAAACATATATTTCAAAACATGCACTGGTTTTATACTTCTAGTTAACAATGGACAATTAGCAATGGACAATTTATCTTCCTCTTTCAGCTCCAAAACACATCTAAACATTACTAGTGAATCACATGTCTTTATTGTAGAATGAAGTTTGAAATGTTTAGATTTTATTTGAATAAACGTAGGAACTCGGAATAGATAAATATGTATGTTTTTCATAAGTTGGAATCTGTCTACATATAAAAGAAATTCTATTGTACTTGTATTTTTTTTTTCTCAAAAACTTGATTAGATGTTATTTGAGTTAATTTTATGTTATTAACAATGTCTAATTGTGTGTACGAAGTAATGAATAAAATTGCCCAGTTGAAAGTTATTATTATTGTCTTTTTTCTAACTTAAATATCAGATTCAACATGAATAGATAACAGGAAATGGTGAATCCATTCACTTTTTATGTCACAGGAAATAGCAATCTTTATCAAATCACACCTTAATCTCTTTTAATAATATAACCATATTTGAATTTGTATAATGAAACATTAACTCTAAATAATGTGAAAATATACATATTGAAAACAAATCTGATGGAGGCAAGGCACACATTCATTGTTTATCCAAATATGAAGAGTTCAAACTATAACTAGACATGAAAGATATACTATGAGGTGTCAAAGTAACTAAGATGTAAAAATACATAATAATACTTAACATGAAATTTTTAAAAAATATATATAATTATATTAAGTTTAGCAACCATAAGCAAGCAAAAGATTTGGATATAATAGAAATAAGTTTTGGTAAGATCCATAAAACTGTGTTCAATAAATCAGCAAAGCCAAAGTCAGTCTAAGCACCAAATAAATCTCTTGAGCATAATTAGCCTGATTATGGCTGTGTCACATTCAGTACTTGTACATGGTTGGAAACTTGTGACTGGTTCATGTTTGGACCAAACATTTATTCAGAATTTCCACGCACAGATGGGTCTAGTTTTTATTGAAACAATAAAATGAAGAGTAGACCCTGCCGAGGAGTTTCCAGATTCAGAAAGCAAGAAGTTTGAGCAGTCATAGATGAATATACAGGCATATTACCTTTGCCTACTCTCTTAGCCTTAGCATCTCCCAATTTTGTCTTCTCAGTAATGGTTGGTGATGCAGTTCTTCCATCCAAAACTTGAGATGTGTTGCTGCTTCCTGACTTTTCTGCCAACACTGAAGATCCTCTTTGATATTTGACTGCAAAACTAGCATGCCATGTGAGGAATAGTGATGTTGGTGTTTATAGCTAATTTTGAAAAATCGGAAATTGGAAGTTTATTGAAAGGGTACAGAAAATAAAATTACACAAGCATCAAAGTGGATACTGTTTCACTCCTGTTTGCATTTTACAAATGATATATAAAATACAAGTTTTATTAAAGACCACTTAAAAATAATGATTTAAATTCCTCTCACTTCATATATATAATTCTACAACTTATGCAATAGTTTATAGAAGCTAGCAGATCAAGTACAATACTTGGTGAAAGGGCATGTTACAATGTAAAATAGACATCTAGAATGAGTTTGATAAGTTTCAATCGTGTCTTTCAAAATTTAGAAATTTTTAAAAGTGGTTAGTAGAGGTAAGGAGTGGTTTAGAAATGCTAATTTTACAGTTTTTTGTATTCTTAGAATTATGCAGCTGGATGAGTAGAATTGGCTAACTGAGCGAGCCAACTCACATAGTATGGAAAATTTGTTATTTTGCTCTAGTTGGGTGAGTAGAATTGGTTAGCTGAATGAGTTTTTGAGGTTTTTGGTAGAGAGTTGCACTAGTTGAGAGAACCAGTCTAATTGGGCGAGCATAATTGGCTAACTGGGCGAGCCAGTTCGCTTAGCTTGGAAAGTTTGTTATTTTGCTTCTAGTTGGGCGAGTAGAGTTTGTTAGCTGGGCGAATGAGTCTGTTTTCTTAAGTGTTTTGGAATCCTTTTACCTATATATGGTTTTAAAATATATATTGGTTTGTTATACGAAATGTAGAAATGTTTATAACTTATGTTTGAATGAAATGAGATGTATAAGAGTCCTAAGGAGGATTCTTAAGAGTTGTTTCAAATTGTTGATTACTATGCAATGAAAAAGTGAAAGGGTACATGTATATGGTTTGAAAGTTATGAAGGTTAGTTCCAAGGTGGAACCTCTTGGTGTGGTTCAAATGTGTTAGAATGAATGCAGGTAGCTCAGTCTTGAGTGTTTTCCTAACACTTTAATGATCATATATTTTCATATAGAGAGATTTGATGCATGTGGTGAGAGTAATAGGATGTCTTAGTCTAGGTGCTTCAAATATGACTTATGAGGCGGTACAGACTAACCTTGTGAGGTATGGTGGGATGAAACCCAATTGGTAAAGGCTTTGCAAAGCAGTAGTGGTCACACAAGTGCATAACTCGTCATTTATTCTAAGTCCAAACAATCGGTTTAGGTATTTGTATGTTAAGATGCTTGAGTTGATATATATTATATATATGATTATTATGTGAAATGTTTTAATATATATGATGTATTGTTATTGAATCTAGTTTATCCTTCTTGTGATTGTGTTTGAATGTTCTTTGCTTCTTCTCTTTGTTATGATTATTTAGTGAGTGTGAGCAGAGGAAGATGAGATCTCTTTGGAACAGGTCTTGGATAGAGATGTTGCAGATGCTTAGTCTTATTTTAGTTTTATTCTTGTAGATAGTTTAGATTATAGATGATTTATATATATAAAGTCTCTTTTTTTATTATTAGATAACTGTAATAATTTTATATTTCAGTTTGTCCACTAATCTATTATATTAAATATGTAATGACTATTATATAGTATAATGCTATATTTTAAGGTGTTACATTTTTTATTAGTTCTATATCTTGATTTTTAGCAGTCCCATAAAATGCACATATCTTAACACATTTAGGACACTTCCGAGAGTAGTAGTGTTTCTTTCGGGAACATTTATGTCCCATACAGTGAATTGTCTCCATGCTCTTCCTCAAGTGTCTCATATCTTTGTTTTCAGTATCAAGGATGAAAACTAAAATTAAACATAGATATAGTGTTAAAAAGCATTTTATTTCATTGTATAATCATGGATTCTTTAACAAAGAAACTGCAAGAATAAGCAAACACTTCAATTGAAAAACTAAAGCAGCAAACATCACAAATCTTGAATTCGTTACACAAATTCAATTAGCTAAAGATACACATGTCCAGTTTTGTGTCCTAGTTTCTTGGATCTCTAGTTCAGTTTTGTTTTTTAATAATGGCAAAATATTGATTAGAAGGTAAAACTTGGTAGAATTTAATTAATTATTTTATTAGGTACAAAGGATCTAAATATATCAGTATGCAATTTTAGTGGGCTATATGTTCATATTTTAGTTACTAACATGGTAATGTTATGTTGTAAGTGACAGAAATAATAAGATAACTGATTCTGTACAAATAATAAGATAACTAGCTATTACATTTTTGTTTCAGCATTAGTCGAATGATAATTCAGGGCAAATGACATACCACAGTGACTAATAACATAAAATAGAAACTACATCAAGAAGGATAAGTATACACCAGAATTCCTTACCGGCAAATTTAGGAATTTGCATCCTCTGCTACGGTTGTGTGCTTTCTTCCTCCTTCTCTATCTGGAAATGTTAACTGTTAACATTTTCACAAATCTTCTGTAAAGACTATACAAGTATAATTCACCATGAAAAAATTGATGATGATTTTCATTTATTCAAGCACCTTGTGTTCGTGGGACTAATGACCTTTGTGCAAACATGTATCAAAATATGCACTTAACTGAATGCATGAAGAAAACATCTGGTGGATCACCAAAAAAAACTACGCATGTTCATATTTATTTATTTATTTATTATTGATAATAAAAAATAATAAAATTATTATTGATATTATCATAATATTATAAAAATAAAATTATTTTTATAATTTTATTATATATATATATATATATATATATATATATATATATATTATTTTGTATGTAGTTTTATGATTAAGAAGAGTTAAGTTTAAAAAAACAGTTAAAAACTAAAATTGATAAAATAATTATTTTAATTTGAAAAAAAATCATTTGAAAATTAAAATTAAAAATAAATTTGGATACTAACTACAAAAATTTTCTTTATATATAAATTGGAAAAAATATCAAAAGCTTCTGTACAAGTATGAAATGTTTTAGAATGTGTAGATGAAAAAAAAAATAGTAGAAAATGATACTCAAAATAAACACTCTTGAGCAGATAAATATGACTGAATAAATTATTCACTGTTATAAATCACAATTTAATTTATATAACTATTTTTATTATGTATCCATTATTGATTTTTTTTTTTTTCTATTAGAGTTGGCTGGCTTGATCTTCACATTTTGCCTTTCCTTCTTTTAACATCTTCACACAATAATAGTAGAGAAAAAAAAATATTAGAAGAAAGTAATTTTCTTTCTTTGAGATGTTAATTTTAGGGGTGGGGATAATTGCACCACACTCAAACATA
This sequence comes from Vigna radiata var. radiata, assembly GCF_000741045.1. Classification (NCBI taxonomy): domain Eukaryota; kingdom Viridiplantae; phylum Streptophyta; class Magnoliopsida; order Fabales; family Fabaceae; genus Vigna; species Vigna radiata. Next base: position 7,858,624 of record NC_028356.1, on the reverse strand, counting down.
TAAATATTATCTGAAAAAAGTTCCAACCATAAGCCATAATAAATCTCATGATAATGATAAAAATCTAAATTTGACAAGATAAAAATTTAAATATAAAAATTTATTTATTTACTTATTTTATCTTCTTTTATAATATAGAGATATATGTGCTCCTCTTCAATTTTATAAGAAAATATCAACAAAATAATTTTCACACAACTTAATCAGTAAAAGTAATGTATATCTATAAAGTTAATATTATTTGATACCCCACAATCTATTATTCAAATCCAATAATACAAACTCTTGCTGTCAGCAGAAAGCTCATAAGACCTTCAATCATCTTGAACTGATGTATACAAGTGTTGCCTTTGAAGACCAAAAACTCACATATGTCGGTACAAAGAATTGATATACCATGAAATGACATATGATATTCCCTGCTGCAAGAATAGGCCTAGCTAAACAAATACAAAATGTACTACAGAGGCTAGGAAAAGCTTACAACAGACTTAGGTATCACAAAACTTCAAAATTGTAATGAAGTCATGGACTATTAACATTGCACAATGTCTTTTTCTCTCTGAGAGGAAGGGAGGAAGCTTTCTATAACTTTTTATGCTCCCACATCAATGGCTGTATCAATTGCATCAATTGAGTTATTTTGTTGTCCCCACAGTTGTGCATATCTTCCTGCTTTTGATAAGAGCTCTTCATGTGGTCCTTGCTCAACCACCTTCCCATTTTCCAGAACAATAATCTGAACAATGGCAAATAAAAGCTTTTTGATGTAAATAATGTACTGTTCAAAGAACAAACAGAGGTTTTTTTTAGGGTTCATAATATATCTACTGTTATGAAATGTGCTTTTTTATGATGTCTTGGCTTAATGTAAAGATGGTCCAACTTCAACATACATATTATCACTATTAGAAAAAAAAAAAATTAGTTAACTGTTCTGGAGCAATCTATGTAAGCTTAAAGTTTGTTATAAAAAGTGGACATGAACAAACACATAATATAGGAACCAAGTACTGTTTAAGGACACAAAAAGTAGATAGGGATTACCTCATCACACTGCATTGCAGTGGTAAGCCTGTGAGCAATGAATATGGAAGTTCGATTTTTTGCTACGGACTTTAATGCAGTTAAAATTTCTGCTTCTGTTGTGCTGTCAAGAGCACTTGTAGCTTCATCACACAACCTAGTAACGAGACAGGACAAGGGCAAAGGGAAGAAATTAAAAAAAAACATGACTAACATTCATTTATTCTATGTTGACAAACATTGATGCTTCTCACTTTATCTGAATCACAGGGATCTCCCATGATTGAAGAGTGGCAAAGTATATCTAATAATTTCTATCAGATTGCTAAATCAGTAATGCAGCATGACCACAATATCTCAGTGGGGACCAATAGGTTATTTATTTACCATAACCATATTATGATTATAATTTGATAAAGATAATACATCACAATAAGAGGCAATTGTAATTAAAATAAGTCAAAAGTCACAATTTCAACATTCCCTTGTAGATGCAGAACATTCACAGTGTATAGTTGCTTATCTTAATTTTCTGGATCTTACAATGCCACATAGATTTAAGCATTCCACACAAAAATTCATTCTAATGGTAACGTTGCTGAAGTAAATGCTTAACTTAATTTGTTAAGTCTTATACCATATTAATACTTAAAAACCCTTTCTCTAATTTTCCTACCTTTTTTAGTACGTCCTGATACCTGTTACGATATCCACAGATGGTTTCTTCAAGAAGGTTTCCTCAACAGCTATGCAGTAGAAAGATATTTACTTCTATTATGTTTCGGGGGTAGTGTTTGACACTTTTAAGTAAATTTACCTCATCATTGTGTACCCTTTATTGCTTGAGTAATTTTACTGTGTAAAAAGCAATTTGTTGAGTATTTTATTGTTACAAGGCTTTTTACGCGTAATGTATTTGTTCCTTCATCTACAAGGCCAATTCGAAATGAAATACTAAGGAAAATTCAAGTATTTCCTTGGAATACAGGTTGCCTATCCTACCAAGAAGGAGATTTTCATCTCCAAAAAAAAAATGTGTACTTGATCTCAAAGATACAGATAAGTTGGGAAGTACAACTTAAAGAGTTTCTATTGAACAGAATCATAAAATTAGAAGTTAATAGAACTCTCCTATAGAAAAGAACCAATACAAAAGATTGATAGGAAAACTCATTTATCTAATCCACACAAGACCAAACAGTAATGCAGTTCGCGTGGTAAGCCCATTTATACATGATCCAAGAATAAAACATATCCAAACAGTTGACAAAATTCTTTAGTACTTCACGTCAAGTGCAGGAAAGGGACTATTGTTCAGGAAAGAAGACACTTTAATCACAAAAGTAGACACTAATGTAGACTATATAGGTTCTGTTACTAAAAATCAACTTCCGCTTACTGTGTGTTTCTTAGAGAAACGCTTACTGTGTGTTTCTTAGAGAAAGTCTGGTAACATGGAAAAATAAAAACATGACAGAGTATCTCTTTCCAATGCAAAAGTTGAATTTTGAGCCTTTGCTTAAGTTGTGAGTGAAGGACTCTGGATGAAAATTACACTAGATGACCTTAAAATAAAGATAGATAACAAGTCAACCATGAGCATTACCCATAATCCAGTAAACATGATAAGACCAAACATATTGAAATTGACAAAGGTCTTGTGATTACAACAACATATATCCCTGACTTCAGATAGTAGACATTTCCACCAAGGACTTCCTCAGGATAGATTACAAAATCTTGTAATTAAGTTGAAAATGACATCCAGTCATTTCCAACTTGAGAGGGAGAGGATTAAACAGGGAATTATTAGGATAAGAATATCCCCATAGTGATCAGGAAAAAAATATATTTAGAATTTTCTTATTCATTTTAACATTTATTTCCTTATTTTAAAGAGTTTAATTGTTAAAAAATAAAGCTGAGGATAATGTAGTTGGTGTAATTGTTATCAATAAAATAATTTTTTATTTCCCTACTTAGTTCAAGTGTAATCTTTTTCTTCTTGAGGAAAGGTAATTCAATAAACACATTTTATAGAAATTATTTGATTACATCTTTGGAAAGAATGTAGACAAATTCATTAAAATAATTTCAGTCCATAAAAACAAATCTTTTTCATCTGGAACGTAGTAAACATAAAAATACAAAGCCACACAACAAAAAGTGTCGAGTAGATAAAATGATTAGAATACTCACAGAATTGCAGGCGCTTTTAAGAATGAACGAGCCAAGGCAACACGTTGCTTCTCACCACCACTTAACTAATAAGACAAGCCACAAGTAAAAACTGAAGAGTTTTTCACTGTAGACTTTTATCATTTGAAAAAATATAAAATAATGCAAGAACGTGGGATTGTATTTCCAAAGGTAGACATTACAACACTCACAAAAATAATAATCCCTAGGTAAATCTTTTACATCTTCTATAATCAGATCTTTGTAAAAGAAACTGAACGAGAGAGACGTCTGTAACAAACTAAACTGCATACATTTTATTAACCTGTGAAAGAGGAACATTACAGTCCTATTTATAGTTAACTACAACAGAAGAGATAGTTTTTCTTAGTAACTAACTGCTTTATTGTACATAAAATATAAAAGTACAAACTCTAATATAACTAAAGTACATACCTCTAATATTATTTAACACTTTAATCTAAAAAATGTCAGGTATGACTTTTGTAACAAAACCTAAATAGATATATAGAAATTTAGCCACAACAAAGGTCACATCTCCTCACACTTAAAGAACTTCTATTCTAATTTCTTTACACAATGCATTCATGTCCGTTTTAAATTAATTGTCGTGTCCTTTTGTAAGTTAATAACATCGGATTTTCTAAATACATCAAGATTCTGGGTATTTATTTCAGTGATCTGAGATTTGCAATCCATAACCCTCCATACCCTGAACAAGTTATTACCCAGAAGAACAATACTGAGAAACGTATATTTTAAAAAAGAAAGAATTTCTATCACCTTGAGCCCTCGCTCTCCAACAACAGTTGAGTATTTATCAGGAAAATTCATGATAGTGTTATGAATTGCTGCTTGTTGAGCAGCTTCATAGACCTGTATCCATACAGTAATAAATAAAACTTGGAACCAAGCAGTGGAAATTTGCAAGTTGAAGAAGAAAGCAGAGATACAGCATTACAGTAAAAGTTACCTCCTCTTTTGTTGCAGAAAGCCGACCATAGTGAATGTTGTGAAATATAGTATCATTAAAAAGTACCTGTCCACAATAGCTTAGGTTTCCACAACATGCAAGGCAGGGGAAACATGCATGAGATTTTAGAGATAGGTGCTTTGTTCAACTTACAGTATCTTGTGGAACAACACCAATGGACTTCCGCAAACTCTCAAGGGTTACCTCCCGAATATCTTGATTATCTATCTTTATCTGTAAGGTACGAGAAAAAATGAGAAGGAGAGAACTATATAACCTCAATTTATATAGTTCATTCATTATTGAAGCCTATACACACATCTTTAGAACTATATAACACAGGTGTTAAAAACCATGCATCTCATGATACAAACGGGACAAGACGAAACTGCATGTCATATATATCATGGCAATATAGCTTAAATTCACGAAAGTATAGATCAATTGATTCATATCTTACACTTCCAGAATTAGGATCAAAGAACCTGAATAGCAATCTAAGAATGGTTGATTTTCCTGTTCAGAATTATAAATTTGAAGCATGTCAGAAATGAACATGTATTATTATTAAAAAGCAGAGGATATTCAAAAGCCAGAAAACGCAACAAGCACCATATTTAAATTTAACAGAGGCATTCCATGTTTTAGTAGTAGGTATATCATATAAAAACTGAATAATACTAAGCTTCAATATCATAGGAAAACCAGTTATGAAGAGAAAATTCTGTTCAAATGAGGTTGGCTATAACCTCCTATAGATGTTTTTATATTTGTTCATGTAACTGACTATTATAAATAGTCAGGGTTTTGGGAGGGAAAAAGGTTGTTGATTGTATTCTAGGAAGTAAGGGGTTGGAGGAGGGTGAGGACCTCTCGACAGCCCTTCAGTTGTTCGGTTCTTACTGTTTTCTACTGTTTTCTTAATAAAATCTATCAAGAATTGTCTTGGAGTGTTCTATAATACTGGTTGTTCCTATCAATATATGACTCAGGTTCCATATCTTCAAATCATGTAAAACACATTTTGCTATCAAGCTTCCTCCCCACAAATTTAGAAAGATGATATTTTCCATAGGACCAAACAGACCTATGCTTGACAGCAATCCCAGAACACAAGATTCAACTAGTCTGGAAAGGAAATGGCTACAAGCCATGAAGAAGGCCACCTAAAAAGGTAGCAATTAGGGAAATGGATCCAAAACTTGCAGCGCAGATCAGCCCCTTCTAAATCCAATGGCCAGTTAATTCCAAAAAGAGTATACACCCACTAATGTTGTTGGGAAAGGTATAGCATACATGGACTAAGTCCTAAGCATACTTAATGTAGACGAGAAAATTATAATTATTGTTGCAACCATACGCATATAAAGGATTTAATCCCTAAAAAATTCTATGATAAAAATTTTAAAGTTTATAAAGTCCTCAGAAGTTCTATTTTTTAAGGAGTATGAGTTTTCAAATTTCATCTTAAAATCAATTTACATTATGTGAACATATATTTATAAGCTGCACTCCAAGAATTGAAGTAGGTGATGTCGGACTTCTCAACAATCCCCCCTCCATAGATGCACGCAGGAACAGGTGAGCCTATCACGATGGGCAATTTACCAAGATCTATTGCCTTTGATATGATAGATTTCATCTTAAAAACAATTGACACTAAGCGAAGTTGCCCAGCAACTATATAAGTTACACTCCAAGAACTGAGGTGGACAATGTGAGACTTCCCAACATAACTTAAAGTGTTTTTGGACAAGAAAAGTAAATAAAACGCACATACATATTGCACTGTGATTACTCAGATATAGTTGAGTTATGTATGCAAGCATCCATATATGCTTAATATAAGTTGTCTTAATGTTTTTCTACATAAGCGATCTTACCATGAGGATTTTCTCTAATAAAATCATCCACAACCGCTTTTCATAAAAAGAATTACAAAGAATTGTGTTATATGCTATCTCTATTATAATCTTCGACAAAGTGTTTTGTAGGAGCTAAAACCTTAAACTGCTTTCAAAAAACAGCGAAGTGATTCAACAATCATATATTTGTCTATCTCTTTGAATATTATGTTTGCATTTGTGAATTAGATGTAGCTATAAATTTTGTACAAGCCAATGAAAAAAGAAAGTTAGCTAATCGGCACAAATGCTAAAGTCACTTGTTAAAATATAAAGTTATTTCATTATTATTTCTGTTGTATGTACCCACCTCTAGGGTTAGGGCTTATGGTAAGTGCCTTACCTTAGTTTGAAACTCCTATATATACACCAATAAAAAGCACAACAGTGTAGTTTGAATACACTGGTTTTCATCCATCTGATTTATTCAAGTTAGCCAGATAAAAAGAAAAGGAAGAAATGTGTCTTACAGTTATATGAAAGAGAAAGAACTTTTTCACAAAAATTGTCATGTTGTTAGGCTAGACTCTCTTTCCTCAACTTTGTGTGGTTTGATATTTCATTTCTTTAATACATATAAAAGAGAAAGAACTTTTTCATAAAAATTGTCAAGTTTGTTGTTGATGTTAGACTCTCTTTCATCAACATTGTGTGTTTGATATTTCATGCCTTTAATACAGAAAAGAATGGGAAGAAGTTTATTCTACAATGATTATCTTATCAAGCTTATATAAGAAGACTCCCAGATCAAAGGATTCCCCAAACTTCGATATGGAAGAAACAATTCGGAAAACCTTCTTAGCCTTTTTTGTTTTGCTTTCTTCAAATTCATTTTTTTCATGTTTAGTTTCATTTGTCTTTGTCGGGTCGGATTATGAACAAGTGCTTGAATGCAGCATTGACATCCATCTCGTGTGCAAAACCCTTCCTTGCAATTGATAGTACCACGAGAACATCATCCCTGTTTCTATTTGATCCCAAGAATTAACCAAAAAAAAAAAACATTTATTGTACTAGTGCTTGTATACAACAACTACAGAAAGCAATGAACCTCAAGGGCTTTGTTTGTTCATATAATCCTAGGATTGTTCACTGCACTGCTATGTTCAAAGTGGTGGTGCAACTAAAGAAAACATGTGCCAAGAAAAAGCATTCCATCCAATTCCTTTGCCACAATTTGATAATAAACAAAGGAAATGTATCAGAATTAGATAGAGTGGGAGATAAAGGTTCGTCATGCATATAATATAATTTGGATTAGGTTGAAAAATGTAAAGCTGGCTGTGTTGTCTAGTAGATTTCAGAATGGGAGTTTGGAGAACCTTCTTTTGCTTTGCAGTGAAGGAAGCATGTCAGTGTGTGTTGGCTTGTATTCAAACTATTCCAGAAAAAGAAAAATTCTGGAACAGATTTTAAATGTTCGAGAAAGTTTATTCCATAATGATGAAAAATATTCTTTGGGAGTGTTCCAGAACAAGTAACCCGAAACAGTTAAAAATAAATTTCAGATTATTTATTCCGAAATAGGTAAGAATGCATTCCAGAATCCTCTAGAATATGTTTTGAAGCTTTTTAATACATTCTGAATAGCATTTTCCAATATGTATAAGGATTTCCAAAAAGAATATCAATATTATCAAACATACATATATTGTTATATAACACAAACAATATTTATGTAAAAATCCAAGAGCATCCTCCTACTAGAGCTGGCGAATCAGGTTGGCCAAGTGGAAACATTGTGTCAGTCCATATTCTTAATGGAGCCAAAAAAATAAATAATATGGCGGTCATTTTGGCCCAAACCAAAAGAAAGTTAAAATATTTAAATTCTAAATATAAAAAATATGCACTCCTAATCATTTAAGTCACAAATGAAATTAATTTTAATTTTTAGATGTAGTAATATGATAAATAAATTATAAACAACACAAGTATATGTTATAATCAAATAATATTATTTTCAATTTCTTAAATTATAATTTTTATTGTAAAAAAAGACTGACCAACAAGCCTATGGGTCAAGCCGACCTAGACCCATTTGGACAGTAGGATAAATGAACCGGATCAAAATTGTTCCACTCAAATTTAGACTCTTATATTTCCAGCCGAACCAAACCCATTTAACCAGCTATTTGGCCTAGTCCATAAGGCCAAAACAATTTACTGGCTCTGCCTACTACTGCTATAAACTATTGGCAACTATGATGTACTTAATGTTTTGTTTATGTACAATAAGTTTTTATTATTAATGATTTATTAGTGCAGGAATTTTTATCTATTTTCCCTTTTTGAACTTTTATAAATGTGTGTAGAATAATAGAATAGCGGTCAGTCCACTATCAGCACACATCTATCCCACTTTAAGGATCATCCGCTTTGCTCCACTCCACTATCCGGGATTGAATTCTGTGGTAATACCAGCTGTTAGTTTGGTAGCACTTCACATTGCAAAAAGTGAAACACTTTGTGATGTGAATTAGTGATGGAGAATGGTAGTAGATAGTTACCACTCGCAGACATTCTCAATTAATATGTGAAAACATTTGCAAAATAGTTGATAAAAAGTCAATCATAGGACATTTGCAATAGGCTGCAAGAAATTTTTTCTAAGGACAGCTTAGCATGCAAAATAATTTAAGAAAATAAGGAACTGTCATGCTGAATCTTACCACTTCCACTAGTCCCAACAATTGCAACACTTTTACCAGCTGGCACAACAAACGATATTCCATCTAGTATCTTTCTTTCTGTGAGGTAACTGGAGATAAAATACATCAATATACATAAATATGGCTTCTTAATTTTCTACTGCATCAATCTCTCTCTACTAATATTATCATATATACTAGCCGAAAGTCAATCTATATGAATGGTAAAACATCACGTAGTAAAGAGACAATCACGCACCTAAAATGTACATTCTCAAATTGGATACTCCCCCCATTGTATCTAAGAGGCTGTGCATTCTCTTTATCCCTAACGTCTGCTCTTTCCTGTAATAATAATAATAATAATAATAACAAGAACAACAATAATAATAATAATATAAAAAGCAAATAAGCATTATCACAAAATCAGAAAGGTGTAGATCTAGTAAGCATGATCACATAACTAAGCATATCTTTGAATAAATGAAAACAACAATACAGACGTTATGGACAAAATAACAAAGAAGATGTTTCTTTTGCAATTTTACCATGCTCACAGGAATCCAGAAAACTGATCAAAAGAAAGAAATAAACAAACAGCAGGGAACGAAGAATACTATCTCCAATAAGAAGAAATTACATAATTATTATGATGCCAAAAAGTTCTAGTAATAATCTGTATCTTGAACTCATACGAGGTGAAATAATGAAATTTCATGATCAACAATACAAATTTAAAAGAAACTTCAAGATAATTTACTAAAATTCCACACGGAAGATACCTCGAGTAACTGAAACATGGATTTCATGTCAACTAAACTCTGTATAGTCTCACGATAAACACTACCAAGGAAATTAAGTGGAAGAGATAATTGGAAGAGAAGCCCATTCACCATTACCTGCATATTGAGTTTAGATTAATTTAAGAAACGAAGATATTTATCATGATAGCAAGAAGAAAATTACAAAGAGATTGAAGGATAAGGAGTTCTTTGTCTATGAAAGCAAACATAATCATTAAAGAACAAATAAAAGCTTCAATGGAGCAAAGCTACGCAATCCTCAAACTAGAACTAAATTTAAGAAAACTTGTACCAAATCACCAACAGTCAGCGTTCCATCCATGATCCCATGAGAGCATAGCACCATTGCTGATGAAAGGGCAGTACTAAATATAATATTTTGACCAAAATTCAAGACAGCAAGACTTCGTTGGGTTTTCAGAGCAGCATCTTCATATCCTAGACAATGATATTACATACCACAGCAGGACAAACAACAACAATTATAAAAAGGAATTAAGAGAACAACAAATAAAACTAGAGAAGCAAGCAACATCAATTATAAAGAAGAGTTAAGTAAATAAAGTCAAGAAGCACCTAAATCTTGGAACTCAAAAGCTAACTTAAGCAAGATTAGATGCTCTCTTAAGTGAGTTTAAGGGAAACAATGGAAAATTAAAGGCTGGCTTGACCGAGGCTCATTACTAGCTTAACTGTGAGAGCCCATAAGACCTATGAAATAATGGTCATACGAATAGGCCAAGAACAGTATATGAGCAATTAGAATATACAAAATAATTAGTGCCATTTTGCACACCCAACTTAACAAGGAAAATTGATCACTTACTCTTTAGGTACTTGTCATAATTATCAGCTTCATAAACTTCATTATTAAAATATTTGACAGTCTGTAAAATAAGAAAAAAATAAGTGATAACAAAAACACTAAAAGGAAGATAACATTCAAAAACTGGCATTGATGACTGAAATGCTCACCTCATAATTAATAAGTGAATCAATAACCCTCGTACTAGCATCATTATCAGCCCTATTCATGGCTTTCCTGAACTTAGTCCTCCACTGAAAAAAACCAGAAAACATGAGAGTTCATGAATACTATAATCAATTAATTTTGCAACAAATCCACTGCATCCATCATACTAAAATCCATTTACCCCACCAAGTCATTAGTTGGCCAATAAAAACAAATTATATGTTACTGAGAACTGACACTTCATTTCACACAAAAGAAAACTGCAAAACTACTAAATGGGGTTTATTAATGTATTTGGAGGGATACTTTTTAAAGGGAAATTCATTTTTATAAAAAAATTGAAATGTTTTATGAAAAAAAGAGTTGTTCGCATGGATAATATTAAAAGAAATTGAAATTTCAGAAATTTACTAATAATTGGGTACCTTAATATTAGAGAATTTCAAATTCTACCTAAAAACATTTTAGTAAAAGGTGTAATTTTGAATTCTTTTGTACACTTTTCTCTCAAATGCATGCCTCTTTGTCTTCATATTTTCTCTTAGTCAGGACAATGTCAACTACGCTTTGGTAAAGGACATCATCGGTTTCTTGTAGTTACTTTTGGTCCCTACTGTGAAGGTTATATTTTGCTGATATAGGTCAGCATTATTTCTCAATTGACACTAGTAACAGTTTTCTGTCAATATCAACAGGGTTTTTTAAATGATATGATACAGAACCTTCTAGGTTAATGTCAATAAATATTACTTTTAGTCGACATTAAAAGGAGTTACTTCCAAGTTGTCATCGTTGGAATTATTAATTCTGGGAATTATTAATTCGCCAACGTAGGTCAAGGTTATTTTTTGGTTGATGTTTGTTAGGACTTTCTCAATCAATATTGGTGGAGCTATCTTTGAGTGGATGTAAGACATTTTATCGTTTGAAGTTTGTAGTAGCTATTTTCTGTCCATGTTAGCAGCATTTTCTGTAATCAGCGTCAATAATGTTATTTGGTAGGAATTTTTTTCAATCAAGGTCAAGAATGATACCTAAACAAGAAAAGTAAAATTCAATAAATTTGAACTGTTCTATCCAAACAAAACATTTAAAAAAATAAACAGATATATAAGCAATTCAAACTCAATGTATTTAAATTTTCTAAAGATTGTAAATTTTCCTATTCTAACACAAGGTATGTGATTTTGGTAGTCATAAATGGGCTAAACTTTTACGGCAATGTGTAATCCAAGCTACTACCAAGTGCTATTTCTAGGAGCATAAGGCTCGTCACTTTACGAAGGTTTCATTGGCCTGGTATCATATATGATGCATGTCCGATAGAGCAATATGCTTATTTAAAAGATAAGTGCATACTATATGTCATATGCATATTTAAAATTGTATAAAAATTCTTAAAATATAATAAATCTGTTATAAAAATCAGCAATAGTGGCATCGTGGCAGAAATCGGTGATACAGTTATAGCTTGTCGCCAAAAGATGGTTGTGGAGATGTGGGTTTTCCATGGCAGCCCACTGCAAAGTGATGTGGCAGAAATCGCAAAGTGGCAGTACGGTGCCATGCAAAACAAATCGCAAAGTCCCGCTGTCTCTGCAGACGCTAAATGCAAGTCCATTTCTTTTCTTTCAAATTTCTTTTTATTCAGTGCAACCCACCCCTTTTTTCGGGGTGTTTTTTATTTGATTTTATTGTAATTTGAATTTCTAAACATGATATTATAATTAATTATGGTTGTCTTTTACTTTTGTATTGTAATTATATTTCTGCATTTGTATTGAAATATCCATTATCTACATGTATATATTGTATTTTTTTTACGTCCAATAACCCATTATGGCTTCAGATATATTTTCATAAAAGATTTTTGGGGTCTCCAATATTTTCCATTATCTTGGTAACGATAACACTGTAATAAATATATAACGACAATTATGCAGACCCAACTTAAAATCACATTTCTAAAACATTTCCAAAGTATTTGTTCTTCATAGGTTTGGATACTTCATCAAACGTACCAATGAAGTATCCTAGAGGATTGGTGTCGGATATGTAAAACAAATTAAAGTATCAGTGTACAAGGTTGCCACAATGTCATTAACATATATAACAAGACCAGAAAGAAATACAAGAGAGTACCAAACATTTTCAAGCTTAACTACATTGCATAATTAGATCGGTTCAAGGCATGATACCTGTGTGATAGACAGAGTGAAAATAACATAAGCAGCAACTGATAAGGAAGTAATAAGCGCAAAGGGAGCTCCAAATTTGTAGGCCAGTATACCTGCTACCATAGATATCTGGATGTATACATGTTAAATCTGTTGAAGTTGTTAAAAACCCACAAGCAAGAGTTGGCATGACAAAATAGTTTTCGAAGATCATTAAAGAAACCTCAAAGAGAACAGGAAGCCACAATTAAAATACGGTTCCTGCTAATTATTTTCTATGTTTAAATGTGAGCAACATTGGGAGAATACATCATTGAGCTAAGCAACAAGGGAACAACCGAGGCATACCTCTATCATGGTAGGTACCACATTGAACACCATAGAGTAGAGAATGAAATTTATTCCACGACTACCGCGATCAATTATTCTACTTAATGCACCCGTTTCTCGGCTGAAAATAACAATAACTAGGTGAATGGGGTACTCAATTAAACAATAGACAAACAAACAAAAAACAAAAGACAATCACAAATAGAGGTGAATATTTTGTGACTTCGATGGTTTAGTTAATAATAATTCACATTTAAATCATTTAAATGTTGCTGTTCTAAAATGTGTGAATTAACACAATTCACGCAAGCAGACTGCAGACAGAAATTTAATTGCAGTCCATAGGGACTCGTAGGTGTTCACAAGAGCAACAAAATAAGTAATGAATTAGAAGAGAAGATGTTCAATGCTCGAGCCCATTTGAATGGTTGGCCTAGTTCTGCTTCAACCACAAAGCCTTCTTAAATTCCAAACATAGTACATTTTTGGTGTAGAAAGTCTAAATCAAATACAGACCACTATATAACAATCAGATCTTAATAATATTCAAGAATTTCTCTGGGAAAAGAGGGAGCTAAGAAGAAACTAATATAACCAGAAAACTAATTCAGAGATCAAGGAAAAATGCTCCTTTGGAAACTATTCACAAATAACTCGGCAAAGCCTATTAGAAAAGCAACCAAGAATTCCCAATGCATTCCAAGGTGAGGCTATAATTTCATTTTTAATCAAACCTTCAAAAAGTCCTATTTATTATGAAGTTACGATCATAAGGTAAAAATTAAAAAAGTAAATAACATAAAAGAGGGAAACAAATATATGTAAACTCCATCTAACCAAAATTAAGGGAATATGAACTTCACAGATCAAATAAAATTTGAGCAATTATAAATCTGCCCAAGAATAGGAGTAAATCCTAGTAATTATATTACAACACATACCTTAGATGATACCGAAGGTCAAGGTCATGCAAATGTGAGAAGACCTACAACAGTCAGATACATGCGTAATTTGAGTATTTTTAACATCATATAAGAACATAAAGTGTGATTTTGACAAAGACAGGGGGCTGAAGATGTTTGAAAGAGGAGTTAACTCTAAAACCTTTGTATTTGCCTCCCCTAAAGTGAACAAGTGTGACAGGTGTATCACCCATGATTTAAATGAATGTACCTCAGAAAAACTAACCACTCTAAAACAAACAGGGATGAACTGTTATTTTCTAGCTTAATCATTTTAGAAAAACCAAATCCTAAATAAATAAAAATAGAAATATTAAAAATACTTATATCCTTATTTGATATATTGAAACCAAGAAGAAGCATGCATACCTTTCTTGATACTAATCGAATTGTTCGCAGTGCAACCTTAGAAAATATAGCAGTCCGCAATTCTGCCACAAGTAGTTGCATCCAATAAATAAAAATTTAGCAGAAAGAATAATGAAAACACATGCCTTTTTCAAAGAGAAATAGACAAAAGCAATCAAATCATGCAGATATTCCTGATGGAGAGCCTCAGCTGCTGGGGCTGTTAATGAGTCACGCTGTCACTAGAGCTATTTGAGACTCGCATTGCTAACAGGTCAAAATACTAAACTCACTAATTCGTGAACTGAGTCTCCACTAGACATTTTGGCCTGTCTAGTAAATGAGCATAGATTAACTTTAATATGACCAGAATGAACTTGTAATATGTTGTTGACACAAATTTTTTATGTTCATTAAGCTGAATTACTTGTGAGTTTATAATTAGTTGAGCTCAAGCCAACAAAATAAGCTATTTTTTTATTGAACAAATTGTCATTGAACACCCTGAGCCCAGCCAAGATAAATTAATTTCATAGTCTACCCCGCTAGAAGTAACAGTAAAGAGTAATGAGTGTGTAAAAGATAATTTCAGTTCTCAATATCATTAAAGTAAGACCAGTCATTGACTCAGTTAGGTAGATTACTGGTTCAGCCATTGAGTCATTGGTCAAACTGTCAAAGCAGGTATATCCTTAATACCAATATTATGTATATAATTAATCTGAATATCAATTAAAAATGAAAATTTTCAAAATTCACAATAAGTATTTTCCTTTATTTGCTTTAAAACTACGAACAAAAAGTATAGCAAAAACAATTATTTTGGCTTTTTTGATAAAGTTGACCAATCTAACCCTCTAAGCCATGTAAAGAAGGGAACTAGCAACTAACACATGACCCCAAGGAGCAAAAGGTAATAAAATGTTTATAATATATTTAAATATTAATTTTAAAATTTGAAGCACCGTCTTCCATTTTCTAGTCCCCATTATGTTGACAGTCAGGGTAAACTATGATGTGAACAGAAAGAACATTGACGGATCTGTACCTGTTATGAACAAACAAAAGGCCATAAATTGATCAGGTCACTGGCAGTAAAGAAGCACTAGACTTTATTTTGCAGGTTGCACTTTAAAAAAGTTCGACTCATCCTATCTATACAACCTTACCAATTCACCAGTTCTTTTAGAAACCCACTAAGTCACAAAAGTTTATACCAAGTTATGCATTTCTCATCTCATGTGTCAACCCGAGCAAATTACCTAGTTGGTTCATTTTTTAACCCAGTCCGTGTAGTCAGAGATTCATAACTCTGGTTGGATATGCTTCAAAGTACAAACCCTTATGAGCAATTTTCTATAATGTAATTTCTGTAGCATTTTATTTTCTTTTGGGTAAATCGTGCCTTTGGTTATTATTGGGCTTGACGTATGTTCTCAAGTGTTTAAAACTCACACCTTGACATTAAAGTCATTATTAATTAGTTATGAAGCCTAAATCTACCTATCTATCTATCAATATATGTATGTATGTGCATGTGCATGCACAGGTACTCTAAACAAATTAAGGGAGCACAAATGACAAGTTTTGACAGATGTCATCTTCTCAGCCATTCCCACAAACTTGACCTTTTTGAAAATGAACTATTTAAAAACATTAACAAACATAATATGTGGAAAAAATGGATCCACATATGTGAGGAGCCCAAGTCCACCATAGAGGACAAAAATGGAGTTGGTGAAACTAGTAACTTCCGCTTCCTTACTGTGGGCTCAAAACAAAAATCAATTATTAGCTATGAGATTAAATAAAACATGAGACTTCCTTCACAGCATTTGAACAATCAAGAAGAGAAATATCGAAAAGGAAAAGGATTTCAAAAGTTCTTTCGGCCATAAAGATGCAGGTTGCATATAAAGTGAAACCAGATAGCAGCAGTGGGTGTAGTAGAGAGAGCATGGCATAGGTCTGGAAGAGAGAGAGAGAGAGAGAGAGATGGAGGGACATAGGCCTCTGATCAGGGCTTCACCCACTTAAATGGAAAATATTCAGATTAATCAGCATAAAGGGTCGGCACCATTACAAAAATTGGATTTGAAGAAGAAAGGATGAGGTTTAAGGATTTACGTTGAGTTTTATAATAATGTGGTTGGTATGTGCAAACTTAATAATAATATGACCATTGCCTGGGTTAAAATATAGTTATTATCAAATGAGAATTGTATTAGATATTCTTGTCGGGTTGTACTTAATATTCAATTTGCTAAGAGATCAGCATCTCTAAAAGTGCATATAGCTGTTTCAAATTTTCCCCTCAATTTGCTTTGGGATGGGGATACGTTATCAAACTCTCTCCGGTATTGATTTTTCCTTGTCAATATGCAGACGGATTGGGCAACCCTGCCTACTCTTATTCACCAGGTTTAAGTTTGCTTTTGTGCTTTAGATAAGCTCATTTCGGCTCATAAGGATATACCTCCTCGCTCCTAATCTAGTTACCTCTCTAACATAAATATAGCTTCAAGTCAAACCAGCATAAACCATAACTTAAAAAGTTGTTTCGTTTGAGAATCCTATACTTACGAATTTAGAATTGTAAAGCATGCCAATGCCACTCTCATAGATAAGAGCAAGTTTAGAAGGAAGATAAAACAAGTACATAAATACCGTTGAAAGCAGAAGCTCCTGAACGCGCAATCCCATATCCAACCAACACTGCCACTGGGGTTGCAAAAAGAGCCAACCCACTTGAACTCGAAGCAAGAGCAGCAGCATTCCCCGAAGCAGTCGTCAACGAATCAACTGCAAGCTTGAACAAGAACGGGACCTGAACATTCAAAACCTGAACACAAAGTTCCAACAAAAAGCAAGTGTCGTCAATCACTATAAGCAAGTTAGCCGTAGCATAAACCATGAACAGTAAGCAACAAGGTCACGAACCTTGGCCCCAATAAGTAAGCCCAATGCGGCAATAACCCGAACCCGGAATTCAAGATTATCTTTCATCCAAAGGTAACTGGCAAGTGTGCGAAGGATCCTCACATCAGCAACTTGCCCATTAGGAAGTGATGGTGATGGTTTAGGAATGGTGGAAGAAGCAGCCTTTTGGCTTTGCCTCCCATCATCTTTAGCTGAAGTTGAGAACAATGCTCGCCCATCCACACTTGAACTCTAATCCACACAATTCAACAACCACGATCAGTATCGAAGTCATGCAATTTGAACTGATCACAGGCATTCGTTCAAGAGAACCAAGAGGGAAAAAGACAAAACTTATATGCATTTTTTTAGATACTTTTGGTGGTGCTCTCCAATCAAAATCGAATTTTGACTTCAATGACCAATGTTGATCATTAAGGTAATCCTTTAGTATGCATATGAGGTGAAACTTCAAGTATAATCGAAGAACAGCAGCAAGAGCATCTAAGAAACTGCACCTAAGTTTTGCCCCCAAAGAAAAAAGTAGGTAATTTGACTAACAGGATGTGGTAAGTGAGGTCTGGAAACTCTGCCATGTGGAGAATTAGAATTTGATGAATCAGAGAGGAACCCCTTTACAGCAAAAAGCAAACCTGGGCACGCTCTGTGTTTTGGGGTATTGAAACTGATTCCATAACCATGACTGTAACATGTTTTAGTGCGACTTGGGTAGGTTGTGGCGATCACAGAAACTGTAAAAAGAGAGCGAACTCGATTGCCACTGCCACTGCAAGCACCGATGCTGGCATCGCGTTGAAGAAGGTGCCGAGAAGCTGAAGCAGCAGCAGCAAGCATTTTAGAACAAGTTTGAAGCTTGTTTGTGTTTCCTTTCCTTCCACAAATGGGTCCTAACCAAAGGTCGGAACTTTCTAGAGTTTGACGGATTTGGGAAGTTCAGAAGAAACCCTAATGGGATTCGAATAGAAGAATGTTAGATGAAAAAGGAAGGGGAGACATTCCTGTAGGAATTTGAAAAACATAAGGATTCGAAAGTGTAGATTTTTGGTATGAAGTTAGTGCACACATCATTCATTCTCCCACGGAATAAACTGCAAAATGAAACATAGTCAATTGCTATAGGTTTCTCAGCTTTAAAGTCTGAAAACCATGGAGAGAATTTAAAAATTATGTTTTTTTAGAGGAAAAATATGGTTTTAGTTTTACCTAAATTCTATTTAATGAAAAAAAAAATTAAAAATATTTGTGGTATCTCAATTAATTTCAAGACAAGTTAGTCTTTTTGGGTAATCTACAACAAACCATGGTTTTCATTTATCTAAATTTTATGTAAAAGATATTTAAAAAAAAAAAACTTAAATGTATACTTTTATCTCTAAATTTAAAATTAATTTTTGAGGGTTTTTTTACAATTTCAAAGAGAAAAAATGTTTCCAACCATCAAATCAAGTTATTAGTCTTATTCAAATGAACAAATAAAAATGTATACATGTTCATATAAGATGTCTCGTAACGAATGAAAAATAAAAGTAAATTAAATAGTAATTCATTCAGTTTTAACCATATTTGAGTAAAAAGGACTAATGCATAATTTTTTTTTCAAATTTTTATACTATTAAATTTAAATTTAGATTAAAAAGACTTACTTTCAATTTTATAAATTAAAACTCGTTTAAGTTTTTTTTACAAAAGCATAACTCTTTTTACAAGAAATTTAGATATTTGTAAGTTCATGATTTTTTTAAAATATTCTAGAGAAGTACTACTTTTATTATTTTGCTTCAAATGCTCAATGCAAAATCAAATTTTGATATAACTTTCGTATAGCCGTCTCAATTAAATTAACCAAAATATACATGTTAAATAACTTTGATAGAATTTTATTAAGTAAACTCACGTATAATTCAATTTTATAAAATTATTTTATAAATGAGATTTACAATTTATTTATATATTATAATTTGATTTTGATTATATTTATTATAGGTTCTTCAACACTATGAATCTTTTATTTTCTTTCACACTTGTATTACTTATTTCTTCCTTGTTTCTTATCTTAAGTTTGCTTACTTTCGTTCTTTGTTATTAGTTTCATAACTGTATAGGATTAGATGTGACTGACTATCCAAAGAAATAAATGAGCATTAGACGTATCGACTAGTCGGTAGGGGAGAATGACCAAATCAAATAGTCAATGACTATTTGATTTGGTCATTCTCTCCTACCAACTAGTCAGTACGTCTAAATGCTCGTTAATTTTTTTGGATAGTCGGTTCGACTTCAGTCACACCTGGTCCTGTACAATAATTTGTCTTCCTTACTTTAAGATTCATTGCTTCCTTTCTCAATTGGTAGTTTCATTAACTTGAGAAAGTATTCATTGGTTGAAGAAATTAATTTTAGCATCAAACAACAAGGTCACAAACCCTTTTAATTGCATGCGTGTTGTTTTTTTTTACTTGGGAATGACTTAAAGTTTTTTTTTTCATGATGCATGGCTAAAATGTGTAATAAAGTGTCTACATTAAAACCATAACCATGGTCATCAACATAATTTGTTATGCTTAAAAAAAAGTTACATCATTATTTATGCACTTATGTAACAATCAATGAAATTTCTCATCCTAATTTACAAGTAGAAGAGGTTTTAAATCAAAATCGTTTTTTAACAACCATAATCAAATGGTTGCATATGTTAGGGGTTTTTACCTTAAGACAATGATCCCTCCAAATTTTATGAAGTTTTCATATTTTACTCAATCAAGTCTTTATTTGTCATTATTTAACTTTGCAGAGCTTGAAGTGTTTTTTTTCTCTCACTTAACTTCATTCTCATAAAGGTATTTTGTTCAAACTTAAAAGTGATGAAGATTAGTTATCTATATAATGAGTTGAATAAAACAAAAAAACTAGAACTAATTTTCTATATTGGTTGACTATGGCTAATCTCAAATATAAAAGATAAAAGTTAACATTTTCATATTACAAAGTAACATTAATTGTCTCGTGATGTAAGGTTGAATGATTTAAACCACAATCTAATTGCACACAATTTCTCACCATAACAAAGACTTTTTTTGTCAAGTTACAAATCACTGCAAGTGAGTTGTGGTATGTGTAATACTTTTCGTTAGGATTCTACCAATAGTAACATGTTGTGAGTGTTTATGAAGTTTTGAGCAAGTAACTTAAAATCTTGCAAACAATTTGAAAAGTATCACTATGGTACCTTCACAAACGTTGACAATAACATATTTTATTTCCTTTTTTTATAAAGTGTGATATATAGACAGAAAATATTAGTTTATCTATTTTTTTATATTAATTTATATTGTATCTTCATTTTAGTCAAATTCAAATGAACATTTACATTATTTATGAACTTTTCTTTGTTCACTTAAATGGATTTAAGGGAGAATAATTGAGTGGATTTAAGAGAATTTGAAGATAATTTTTTTTTGTTTATTTGAGTGAATTTAGAGGTAATCGAGAGTGAATTTGGAAGTAAATTTTTTTAATCTGTCACATAAATTGAATCCTATATTAATTCTTACAAATTTTACTTCCAAATCCACTCTCGTTTACCTCCAAATTCACTCAAATAAACAACAAAAAAAATTATCTTCAAATCCACTCAATTACTCTCCTTCAAATCCATTCAAGTGAACAAGGCCTTAATGTGTGAAATGTATCAATTAAATTATCACACATGTTTATCTTCATGCATTGCACTCATATGATATATGACTTCTAACTAGTTTCAATGTGAAATATTGTCATTCTCTTAATATCTATTAAAAGTTTTTCTCAAATATGCACCTAAGATGATAACTTTTCAAAAATCTTCAATATTAAATATAAGGATAAATATGTTTTTAGTCCTTAAACTATCAAGCAAATTTGTTTTTAGTCCATCTTTCAAACTAAGCTACATTTTGGTCATTCTCCTTAAGAAAACCTTAACTTTTCGTCCTCCAAAACTAACGACTTTAAAAAGAAGCTGAGGTGGCTAACGGTGGAGTGTCACGTCATTTTGTTTACACTCGGTCAATCTTTTCCACCTTTTCTTCGTCTTTCTCCCTTTGTCTCCTTCCTTCCATCTTCCACTCCCTCCATCATCTTCACCAAATCCTCTAAACAAAGAAACCCATCACCGTTAGAATCCATCGCCGCAATCACCATGTCAGCCTCTCTCAACCCAATCTCTCCACCCAGCATCCCTATTTTGTTCCTCCAACATTCATCATCCCTATTCCTTTTTTTTTTTTGCAATTTATTGATTTCTGAGTTTTATTTTCTTTTTGGGTTAGTTTAATTGGGAGAAAAATTTGGTGGGGTGGGTTTAGTTTTGGATCTTATTGCACGAGTTCAAATGGGTCGGATCCAATTCTTTCCGGATCTAGTGAAGGTTTGATTTTGCTAATTTTCATGGCAATGTTACTAGAAGTGAAAATAGTTTTTGCTTTATATTATGGGAAAGTACGGATATTTGATTAAGTTAGAATGTTAATCCGTTTTTGTTCTTTTGAACTAGGCTTGAAGTGTTCTAATTTTCTTGGTAAAAATACAGGGTTTGATTTTCTTTTATAGTCTGGAAAAATTTTAATGTCATTGTTGTTGTGCTTCAAAGCTAGGCTCGAAGCTAATTTTGTTAAGAATAAAATAGAGTTTGTTTCATTTTGATTTGATTTGGGTTGTTCTTGTAGTATTAGTAAGGGGAAAAGTTTCTTGGTATCATTAAATTGTTTATGTTTTTGAGAAAGGAAAAAGATTTGACGAAGCAAGGTTATTGATCTGTTGTTATGGTGGTGAACTAGGGTTCTGAGGGTGGTATTTCACATGGACTTGAGTCAATAAGAAGATCCATTCTAGCTTTGAAAACAGATCCTTTGAATCCTCGACTAGACTAGATTCGTAAGCTAGTTGATGATCATCGTTCTTTGGCTCTTATGTATGCTTCCTATTCATGCAAACTCAAGCTCGAGAACTCAAAGCTTGAAAGGATTACAACTGTATGAAAAATGAACTTTCATCATTCGTAGGTGCATGAATTCCTTTTGAATTTGATAGGGATGCTGGTTGGGGAGGTTGGGTTGAGAGAGGCTGAGATGGTGATTGTGGTGATGGATTCTAACGGTGATAGTGATAAGTGTGAAAAATAATTGATTTTACACTTATAAATTAGCTCAAATTTGTAATTATTCATGAAATAATGTGTTTTCCTCATTGAAAAGTTGTAATTAGAAGTAGGAAAGTTGTGTAGTAAATTGTACAGGAATTTATACATCAAAGTGGAGTGCTGTCAGACGTTTCTCGCTAAGCCAACATTTAATAGCTTAGCTAAAAAGATGATTATTTGCTTAGTGCACCAAAATAATTCGATGAGCGAATTATGGACAGTTAAAGGTTTTGCAGTTGATTATTCGCTCAGCGCATGATAGTTGTGCGCTGAGCGAATTAATTAAATCAGAATTGGCTTTTAAGTTCAAGACAAACAGAAAGAAAAAGCGAAAGTTCCAGATAAAAGAAAGAAACAAAAACATCTTAGAAACTCCTGACTGGAGTTTCGGACATAGGGAAGAAACAAAAGCATCTCAGGAACTTTAGGAGACTACTTCAAGGCATCAAGACACCATTTTTGCAAGGGATTGCTTCAGATGTGTACGTTCTAGATGACTAGGAGTAATTAAATTTCTCTTTCGTTGGGATTGGATGTAATGAACTCACTGTGATGTAATTTTTCAATATATCGTTGTTCGTTCATATGCTCTTTCTTGAATTTATTATTATTGTACGAAAATACAATGTTATTTGAATGTCTCTGGAAAGTAAATTTGAACATGGACATAGATAGAGCACCTAAGTGATTTGGGATCTAGGGATAGACTCAATACCTTGGTCATTCTAAGCATCAAACTTAATGTAAATTGTATGTTAAAATGACTAAGGGATTAACAATTTGATATATTAATTTAGAATTGGTTGCTAAGGGATTAGGACTAGTATGCCTTGATGTGAATGTTTGAATGAAATAATGAAATATTGAACAGAGTTTTATATTCATATGATTCATCAAACCTAATTCCAACGAAGTTTCTTTTAAATAAAATTTTTTGGCACACCAACTGTTTGATAAAATACCAAAAATAGTTTCTTGTATTGTTTTGTGTATTTGATGTCTAATTGGGTTGTAAAAGGAAGAATTGTCATGTGTTGCACAAGTCCCTTGGGAGAACGATATTTTACTTATTCACTGTATTAGTTGTAAAGATTTGGTATATTTGCCAAAAAGTTATCAAATGAGTTTCTTTGTTTGGAGGATTTGGTGAAGATGATGGAGGGAGTGGAAGATGGAAGGAAGGAGACAGAGGGATAGGGAGAAAGAAAAGTGAAAAAGATTGACCGAGTGTCAAAAAAAAAAATGATGGGCATTTCACCGTTAGTCACCTCAACTTTTTTTTTAATGCCATTAGTTTTGGAGGACGAAAAAATAAGGTTTCTTTAATGAAAATGACCAAAATGTAGCTTAGTTTAAAAGAGAAACTAAATCCAAATTTGCTTGATAGTTTAAGGACTAAAAAGATATTTAATCCTTAAATATATATTATTTTTCTTCCATATTTCAAAAATTGGTATTATAAAACATATTCAAGGTGTCAAAATTATAAATAAGATAAATAGATAATATTATTGGTAGTTTGTTTTCATATATGTTGTATTTTAGACGGGTTTTCAAGTTATATATGCATTCTAAAATTCAGAATGCATTTTTAAATTTAAATTTTATATTGTACATTTTGAAATATAATTTTATATTCTAATATGTATAATCAAAATAGTATTTTAAATTCTACATTTTAAAATATTTTTAAATTAAATATTTTGAAATTTAAAATTAGGAAATGATAAAAATTAAAACTCTGAAATATACGGAGATACAGGAAGAAATCACACCCTAGTCGACGTGCACTTTAGACACGTGATGATGGAAAAGGGTGCCATATTAGCAATTAATATATTTAAATAATCTTACTTTTAACATTAAATAAATGGTTAACTGTTGGGTGTGGCTCTTAGTAATTTATAAATTTTTACAATTAAGTGTCAACTTTTAAATAATATATTTTTAAAAAATAATTAAACATATAAATTAATTAAATAAGTATAATTAAGGTTTAATACTGAAGTACATGGTAAAACATAAATAATTGAAACAATTATACTTTAAAAAACTATAAATATAAATATAAGTTAAAGTATCATGGTGTCATAAATTCTTGGATCTAAGTTCTTATTATAATTTAATTGATCTCACTGTACACTTTTTTTATTGAATGCTTACAACATTCATAGATTTATTTTATGGACAACTTTCATTTCTAAAAATACAGCATGGCATAACAAATTTAGATAAATATAACACATTTTTAAAGCTTCGAACATTCTGTACTGAATAACCATGAACAACAACTGCAAAAAGGCCAAAGCAAATGAAGTTCCTTTTGTAAACAAGTGGATATGATTAATTTTGACATAGAACAAAACATTTCATCTAGATGTAGTGTACATGAAATTCTATTTCAGTAAAACCATTGCAATTAATTTACATATAACATCTTCAAATAAGAAAGCATACTGATTTCTTTGAATTGAAAAATGCTATAAACAGCTGAACAAACACAATCCTAAGGACCTGCCTTAAAAAAAACTATTCTACTTTTTTTTTTCTCTTTCGATACAAAAAGAATAAAATAGAAATAAACACCTATTCTAAATGTTAATTGGTAACTTCTAATATCTATTCCATCTATAACTTTTGCAAAACATTCTAATTAACTGTACAGAATCTTTTACAGTGATGCGTGTGAAAAGAAAGCTTGCTGGAAACCCTATCTGCTAAACTCTTCAACCCACTTGGACCTTGGATCAATAGCTTGCAAGTAATTCACAAAAAATATAATGGTTTTGCCTGCACAAGGAACACACTATAGTCTCCGTTTTCCACGTCTTCTGGTGTCTATATCAACAAGTCTTGACGATGAAGGAGCAGGCATGGCTGCTGACAGACCAATAGATTCTGGGATATCAAGATTGACTCCCAGAGCTGGGTCTGCCATTGCACGCTTGATGTCCAAATCGTTTAATTGGTGGACTTGAAGTCTTATTTTGTCAATCTGTAGATCAATGTGGTGAAATAAACAATAAATAACTAAATCCAAGAGACATACCGCATACCGATTCTTTGTCGAGATGAACTTACTATTTCAATATGATAAATGGATGCATGTGCATCAGCAAGTCTCCTCTGCAAATCTTCTGTTTTTTTTGCCTGATACTCCACATTCTCCATTTCGTTTCCCCTTTCACCTAATTCTTTATATAAACCTACAAGAACCAGGAGGTATATTTGAACATTTTTTTAAATAAAAGAAACCTAATAAGAAACATTGAGATACATACAATTAAAGATGACCATTGTAAAAACAGGAATATATATATATATATATATATATATATATAGAGAGAGAGAGAGAGAGAGAGAGAGAGAGAGAGATGATATAATAAATATATAAATAGAAAGTGGGAGAGCACTTAGTGCATGATGCTCCCACTTGATGGGGTTTGGGGAAGGTAAGATGGGCACAGCCATACACCTGCCAATGGAGAAACTGATTCTAGGATTTGAACCAGCACCTCCAATTAAATATACCGTATAAAGCCACGACACCATGCAAAAAATTGAACAATTTAATTATTATCCCACTTACATACCAGCCAATCTACACAAGGTTTATCATAAAAAAGTTCAAACCAAAAATGAGCACAATAAATAAGCAAGAAAAGCATGACACTCAGATGGCAATCTAAGTACTCGTCTACAAATTGTGCAACTAGGGAGCACTTAAAGTCATAATAAATTTGTTGCATTCACAAATTAGGTAGTCTTAGATAAGATAAAAGTACCGGTCAAAACAGATAGCACCCAAATCTGAGTAGGAATATCATAAAGTTTCTTTGCTAAAGTCAAAGAAGATCTCAATATCTCCCTGGCTTGTACGGTGTCACGTAATGCAAGGGCCAAACTGCCTAGGATTGTCAAATACTGTGAAACAAGTTGAAGGTTTCCCAAATATGTATGCGTCAGCTGCAATCCCCTTGCCAGGCGATTTCTGCAACAAATTTGCAACTTAGACAAAGGAAGAAGTAGAATTTATATATGTCAGATGGAGGAAAGAGATCAGTCGCAAGTGAGATTCCATTCTGGAGATTACTTACTTTGGAGGTCCATTTAACAGTCAAATCCGTTACATTACATGACATAATAATTTAAAGAAACATCCACCAACTAAGGTGTAGCACTGATAGCACCGGTTCTTTTATATGAATGAAACCCAACAGAAGGCATAGTAATTCTTCCCATATCCATGTTTCAAAAACCGATGCAACGAAGTAATCCAGTCAATAGTTCAACCGGGGATCTTAACATATAACGAAAGT
Source organism: Vigna radiata var. radiata (assembly GCF_000741045.1). Lineage (NCBI taxonomy): Eukaryota > Viridiplantae > Streptophyta > Magnoliopsida > Fabales > Fabaceae > Vigna > Vigna radiata. The sequence continues at coordinate 7,831,843 of NC_028356.1, read as the reverse complement.
ATAATAATGAATAAAATAAATGCAGGTAAAGTGCATTTTTCCAATTTGGATGCATAGTTAAAATAAGCTAAATTAAATATTTCTTCATTGCTAATTTTTTATTGTAATTTACCAGTTCAAGGTGTTGTCAATATTTTTATAAACATATGTACTAACAAATTTACTATTAAATTAAAAAATAACAAACAAATACACTAAACTCTAGATTGTAAGCTCAACATCTGTGCAGGTTATTCCATTAGTTATTTCAAAACTTACCTTGCTTCTTGTAGATCCTGTTGCTTCATCAATAAAAGACCATAAGCAAAAAGAACACCGGTCTTTTCTCTAACTCCTACAAAAGAATCCATTACTCCATAAACTGGGCCGATCAAATCAAGTGCCTGAGGGAAAAATATCATTCAATAAAAAATCTCCTGGAATTAAACTACTTCAAAAATATGTAGAACCAATTTAGTTTTTGTTAGAGGCATTTCTCCACCTGTGAAGAAGATTCAGCATCACCAATGCAGATGTAGGAGACAGCTGCATAAACTTGGCACATAGCTTGCATTGATTTGCTGTCTGTAAGCTACACAGAAATATGTAGTCATTGCTTGGATACTATGAAGTTATCTTCATCAACAATTTATAACAAGCTCCACAGACAAAAACATTAATATGTATGTAGCATGCCAAATCAGCATATATATTTGGCAAAATTATCAAAACTGCAGAAACTACATCTTGTTCACTACTAAAATATCCCATCTGTTACAAATATGTCATATGCGCGCACACACACACACATATATATATACCTTCACTGCCTCGATATAATGAAAAACAGCTTCGTTGTAACAGCCAACTGAATGAGCATATTGACCTCTAAGCATCTCAATGATGCATTCACAGGCCTGTAATATGGTTGGAAACCGCATGAACCAATTTTTCATCTGTACCAAAGCCTGAAAAATTGCAGTGGTATTAATTAACTATTTCAATTCCGGAATGTAATGGAATACCACCTTATAAATCCACAGGAACAGGAAAAATATCAGCAGAAGCAAGCCAGCTAACAAGGTGGATTATTATTTATTGCTAGCGACTTTGAAATTGTATGGAATAAATGCAAACTATCATGTCTTTTCATCCTTGGTGCTGACAAAATATACCATAGGAAGATAACCAACCTCCTGTGCTTCAACAAATTCTGCTCGTGTGAGTTCAATAGCCACTTTGTTTTCAAGAAACTGAACTAGTAGCATTAAGTACACACCAGCCATCCAGATAGAAGAGTGTTGTAAATCCACTTCTGGTAAAAAAGAAGGTTCGACAAAATTGCATTAGAAATTCTTGATTGCATGACAGCCTAACCATCTTACAGCAGACAAGTTTGGAATAACAAATCTCACCTCTAACACCATCAGTAATTCCAAGCTTTACTAACTCATCTGCAAGGAAGTACTTCAAAATATGAATAACTATATATAATTAAATGATTTTACATATGTTGGCCATTTTAACATATAGACCTAAATACTTTAGTACTGTTTCAAATTAAAACCTTTTATGTATATGACCACTAATAATCATTAGCATAGAAATTTGTAAAATACATTATTTACGATATTTACAATGTGAAACACTATTACAGAAGAAGATATATTATTTTCATAAGGAAAATAGTTTCAAAGTGGCTACAACTTCACTCTCCAAAGCAGGCCATAAAACAGCTGCGACTAACATGGAAATCCATTTGAATAACAGAAACAACTCAACTCATCAATCATGCAATCAGAACAAATAATTCAACAAAGTAATGCTTCTAATCTGTTGACACTTCCTAACACATTTCACATTAAGTCCTAGTTAAGAAAACTATAAAAAGTACATTTTATGGTTGTGATTGGACATATAGAATAGTTGAAAACTGATATATGGTGGAACTGCGAGTAAAAGGGCATAAATCAGACAACATCAAAAATTATCACAGGGCTATTTGGACAGCAAAATACAAATTGATTTCACATGAGAAATCATTATTTTGTACTTAAAAGAAGTAGCAGATGTACTTTAAGGATAGCAATAAATTGGAACAAACCCAAATGATGATGAAAAAAACACACAAACTCACTAAAAAAGTTTTTCAACAACCTTGTATTATATGCATCCCAGATTGTATGCGTTTAGCACATTCCTTAAAAAGTCCCTTTGGGCGCCCAAATACAACAACTATTAGATCAACCAATGCATAGGCAGCACTTTTAGGAAGCCATTCACCATCAATGGGAGGAGGTGCTAATTGAAGTTTATCTCCTATGGTCCTTCTGATATTCCCAAAATACACTGGTTGCAGTGATTCCTGCCCAATTAAATTCAACCCAGTCATGCTGCTGAGTTGCTCCTTAATCAGTGTTTGCTTTCTAGATAATGCTGTCCTATCCCTGTAGTGAAGGTCAGACCGTGAGAGACTTTGATCTAGAACTTCAAGTTCCTTCACTAGCTCCTGTATTTGCTGCGTTTGCTGCATATCAACCTTCATGGCAGCATCCAGATTGTCTACATGGGGTGCAGCATTCTTGTAATCACATAGTCGCAATCGGTAGAATATGTGAAGTAATTCATTATAAAATAGTAAGCCAGGGCATTGTCGTCGCTGAGAAGTGTTAGGATGCAAGAGAGAAAATAAATTAGAGCAAAGGTATAAAAAAAATCATGATATATCTCACTTAAAAACATGCAGTCTCTACAGTTGTGCATTGTCTGCACAAAGAATAGTAAAAAAGTAAGAAGCTAAAGAACATTTGCACTCACTTTATCTAGATCGATTAACTCCCAAATCTCGTTGCATTTATTAACAGCTTGCTCTACCAAATTATCATCATCCCATTGCATGAGTCGGACATGCAATATTGAAGTGGCAAAAAACATCTGCTCCATTGTTATAAAACAAGAAATTACACACAGAGCTGATGAGCAATATTATATTAAACTCATAACAAATGGAGTGCCTTTTATTTTAGCAAAGTAGAGAGTTAATAGTTGACACACACAATAGATGTGAAAGACAACAAACATTCAGAGGGTTCTATCTATTAGAGTTAGAAATTCACCACCGAATTGGTGGCAAATGAAGAGAAGGAAGCAAATAACATGCCTTTCCACGTAAGTTGTAAATTTGTAACTTTTGACAGCATACCTGCAACTCTGGCAAGCATACTTCAGTAGCACATACAAATCCACACTCTAAAGCAGAGATTGAACCCTGGTAGTCCCCTTCAATAGATAAAGCATTTGCAAGCTGTGAATTGAAGTTGCAAGACCACAACTTCATTGAAATCCTTCAAAAAAAAAAATAAACTAGACACCATGAATACGTAGCACCAGTAGTGACAGTAGTTGCAGTAGCAGTGTTAGTCAGACTTGAAAAAGGTAAGGGAAGAGTTAGATAGAGAAGAAACTCTGATTTGGATTTTAATGTAAACTGTACAATATGCTACAACTCTAGAAATAATTTATTGAAATAAATACAACAGTTAATAATTATTCATCCCATCCCTACGAGAAATAGCCCCAATCATTAATAGTATTTCCTCATATCTCCACACTCCTTCAAGCTGGTTGACGGATATTTACCATTTGCAATAAGATCATAAAACCGCTTTGTAAGAAGTTACTTCGTAAACAAATCTGCAAATTGAAGCCCTAATGGATATTGTAACCCATTTTAAGAACATTATGCAGTTTTTCTTTGAAGTTGTCAATCATAAGAAATCATTCACCCCTTGTTGTTCCCACTCAATAACATGCAATATTAGACTCTTTATCCAAATTGACAAGAATATCCAAATTGATGGACACGGGTTTTTAAATCAGATGTAGAAATGGAATGAGTATGCATATATTTGTTTCTTTTTAAATTACTAAACATTATTAGTTAATTTTTTTGAGATTTATGTAATCATAATTTTTTTCCTTATTATTTAACATGGAAAAGAAGAAAATGTGTCAATTTAACATTGAATTATTAATAAATACATTTTTTTACTACAATCCTTAATATTTAATAAATATACGAATGGATGCCAATATACCTGTCATCCAAAGGGGATGGAGATGACACACAATTTCCATATCCAGGAATGAGTTTATATTTCGAGGACTGTCATTTTTAAGATTAGAAACTGAAAAACATATTTTTGAAGGTTTTGAAAAGATCCCTCCTACTCTCATTGTATATATTCTCATTGTATATATAAGAAAGTTTAATACAAAATACATGATAAATAAAGAAACCTAACCACAATATAATGATGATGAATAAAATAACCTAAACACAATGTAATAATGATAAATAGGATAATCCTATACATAATATAATTATGATAAATATTCTAATAGTTATAATCAAACCCGCACCTTTCCTATAGTCATCCGATGCAATCCCATCATAGTCAAAACCTAGCATAGTCCACATCACTACAAGCTAATTTCAATTTATGGATAAGCACATTTCATCATTTTTCTTCTTATTTTTTTCTCCTAGAAGAAGTTTGTCCAAACAAATTCAATGGCAACAATAGATGGGCATCGTCCAAACTGTGAAGCATAACATCAGACAATAAAGTGCAGTGACAACAACCATTTATGGTAAGAAGCAAGCACGATAATAACAAACATTGAAGCTACAACTACGTTTCATTCTCCAAAGTCCAAAGTGCAAACCACTAGTTTAAGATGAGCTAAACTAAAACCTAAACTCAAAATACCAGAGAGAAAGATCTAGGAAAGAGAACACATACTCGTATCCAACAGATGCAGTGAGCTCAAGTCCCTTGTGCAAGACCTGTTTCTGCGGTGGAATAGCTCCGACAAGATGGTAACACTGGCTGAGCAAGCTATACGCTCTGCACTTCAATTCGAAGCAAGACGGAATAGACTTCAAAAGCAATTGCTGCAAAAAAGAACCAAAACAGATACCATAAGCAAAGAATTTGAAGTAGTGGAAACTAACAACAACGAGAAGGAGAAAAAGACTAACGGAACGTTCGAGGTGGGACTTGGCGTGGTTCACGTTGTGCGAATGGTGGAGGAGAAGTGTGGCAATGCGAAGACGAGTCTTGACCTCAACGATTGGGAAAAACGAAACCTCGCTTTGGCATATGGCTTCCAGGCACTTCACTGCTTTCCCAATTTCTCCTCTCGTCTCGTGGTACTCCGCGAGTCCCCATAGACCCTCGGCCACCGCCTCCATCGAAACGCGATTCTGCTCCTGCTTCTGCGGTTATGCTAATCCTGTTTTACTCTCTCTTCCTCCAATTCGAACGCCACAATTCCACATCCAAATTCAACAACCGCTTTTGCGTTTCGCTTTTCCCGTTTCTCGCTTGCTTCTTTGCTTATGCTTAGATGTGAAGTCAAAAGTCAGCTACGAAAAGGAAAAGAAAAGAAACGAAATTTGAAGAAAACAAAACAGTTCGGCTTTTCGTTCGGTGTCGTGCCTGACGGGCCCTTCTTGGGCTATTGGAACCTTAATTTCTCTATATTTATTATTTTAACATCCATATACATATACAAGTTGTGGGGATAGCTCAGTTGGGAGAGCGTCAGACTGAAGATCTGAAGGTCACGTATTCGATCCACGTTCACCGCAGGCTTTAAAAGTTTATTTTTCAATTTTTCCTTTTAAAGAACTTTAAAATTAATTTCTTTTGAATGATTTTAATAATATTCTTTATATATATAATTAAATTATATTTTAAAATTGGTTCAATTTTAAAAATTATTACTACATTCTTATGAGTTAGGTTATCGAAAAACAAATGCATTTGTTGATATGAGTAGTCAAATCAATTCCTTTAAGCTATCATTCAACCGTATAGTCCCATAACTATTAATGGAAGTGCCACTTGTCCATGCCTCTTGCACCGGCGATCACTAAGTTTGGATTGATAATCTAATTATATGTTAACTTCTGAATTATTATTACTTATAGATTATTGTGAGTGAGTGATTTGTTAACGTTATGTTAGTCAAAAGTAAAATAAATTCAATATATGTTGACTTAGTAGTTGAATATGTATTTGTTAAGAGCCAAATATATAGAAGTATAAGGGAAGAATATTTAATCATATATAATACAAAAACTAATATAACTAACAAATTAGAAATATTATGAACAAATAGAAGTATATTCATCGTGTAATATTTTCGGATTTAAATTCACAAAGGTTAATTAAGGGAAATTTTTGCTCTAAATAACGAATTTATATGACTAAATTTATAATTATAAACCGTTATATAAAAAGACAAATCTTTGAAACTTGAAATTATTTTGTGTAATTTAATTTATAAAAGCTCTTTCATTTAGATTTTAGAAAGCTCTAATTAATGAATTTATTTGACTAAATTTATAATTATAAACCGTTATATAAAAAGATAAATCTTTGAAACTTGAAATTATTTTATGTGTAATTTAATTTATAAAAGCTCTTTCATTTAGATTTTAGAAAAAAATAACTTTTAGTTGATGCATATACTAATTTTAATTTGTTAAAAAACTTAATTTTTTTCACTTATTTGAATGCTCATTTTATATTTATAATTGGATAATTTTTAGCTTTTAATACTAACCTTATAAATATTTTTTGATTTTCTTTTCATTATATTAGTTTAACTTTAAATAAAATTAGGAAATAAATCATTCTTTTATTTTATTTTCATTATATTAGTTTAATTTTAAATAAAAATTACGAAAATAATAGATTTTAAAAACTTTACGAGATTGGTAACTAATACTTGCCTGAAACTTTAAAAATTTATATATACACATACGGATAAATAAAATTCATCACAAAAATAAATAAAATAAAACAAATTCCTATTTGTTTTACTATTTACACTCCTAAATTAACTTTTTTAACAATTAGTCCAATGACCCAGTATAATCTCACACTTTTTTTATTTCCTCACCATCATATTTTTCTTCTTACACCATACTCTCCACATCATCAACCACATCACCATCTACATCATTCTCCACATCACATTCCACATCATCTACCTTTTTCATTTACTTTTTCCACCTCATTTTCATATTAATTTTTATATATCAACTTTTCTAATTGTTCCACTTACCTTTTTAATTATATCTTTTCCAATAACTCTTTTTTTTATTATTTTCTTTATCCATTTTTTCCATCTACTTTTCTACCCACTTTTTATTAATTTCTCTCTCTCTAAATATTACTTATTCCATTCACTTTTATAAATTATATCTTATTTATTATCTTCTCCACCAACATATTTTATTATTTCTTTCGTTCATTTTCTCCATCTACTTTTTCTACCCACTTTTTATTAATTTCTCTCTCTAAATATTACTTATTCCATTCACTTTTATAAATTATATCTTATTTATTACCTTCTCAACTAACATATTTTATTATTTCTTTCGTTCATTTTCTCCATCTACTTTCCACCCCACTTTTATATTAATTTCTTTTACTTATTCGATTCACTTTTATAAATTATATTTTATTCACTACCTTCTCCACCAACATATTTTATTATTTCCTTCACCTATTTTCTCCATCTACTTTTCCACCCCACTTTTATATTAATTTCTCTTACTTATTCCATTCATTTATCTAAATCATATTTTATTCACCACCTTCTTCACCAACATATTTTATTATTTTCTTCATCCATTTTTTCCATCTACTTTTCCACCTCACTTTTATATTAGTTTCTCTTACTAATAACTTTTATTTATTCCATCATTTTTCTAAATTATATTTTATTACCACTTTCTCCACCAACCTTATTTTATTATTTCTTTCATCTACTTTCTTCCTATACTCTTTCCACTCACATTTTATATTATTTTTTATTTTCTTCACCAATTTTCTCCATCTAATTTTTCCACTCACTTTTTATATTAATTCTTTCATTTACTTTCTGTATGGTAGGATATCTCCAACGGTCAGCTAAACCGATCGGACGCGCTAATCAAATAACTGGATCAAATTATTGATCGTATTGGACCCGAAATTGGGTCAAATCTTATTGGGCTCACAACCCATCATGTCACAGACGCGAAGAACCAAATAATATCATATATCACGAATCATATAATATCTAAACAGAGATATATCAAGTAAGTTCGTTTATATTTTATTCTGTTTATATTCTATTGATCTCATATCAATCCAAAGCCTATAAATAGAGAACGAAGGACACCAAACAAGGTATGCTGACATTCCACACATTCTCCCCTCTTAATACAATCGTACTGCAGTACCATCTTTCTCATTCTAAGCATTACTTTGCTGAGAATTGAGAACACGCTATCACCAACGTCTAACTTGATCGTCGGAGTGCCTTTACAGGTATCCCTTCTCCTCTCGGGCAGAAGTTGGAACTTGACGGATGAATTGGAGAACGTACGACTGAAGCATTGAAAGAACTTGAAGATCCAGCGTCAGTAAGAAGCAGAGCTACGTTATCGAGGTTAGTCCTTTCGGTCCCAAAATTATCACCGAAACACTTTCCACATTAACTTTTACTATTTACTTTTTTTTATTATATTTTATTTCATATAATTTTTTTCACCCACTTATTTTATTATTTTTATTCATCAACTATCTCCATCCATAACTTTATAAATACTCATACATTCTTCACTCCATTTTTTACACACAATTACATAACATTGATCTCTTTTCTCTCACAAAAAAAAACCTCTTCATTCCATCCCTAATCTCTACTTCATTTTTTTCTCACACTTTACCATTTCCTAATTCCTCTATAATTTCTTACCACATTTCTACTCCAAGGTCGTTCTTCTTCACCTTCCGTATACCTCTTCTCCAAACTTATTGCAAGTAAGGTCTTCCTCTATCATCCAAGTCCTGAACAAGGTACACATATTCTTCACATTTCATTTATGTAAGTATTTTAATAATTTTTTTATGTTTGTAAATTTATCTTATTTTTTACCACATTTATTTTGTTTTATGCTTGTGTGTAATATATCTTTCAACTCATCTCTCTTCCTTATAAAAAAAATAAAATAAAAAAAGAATAAAAAATGACAAAAATATATAAAACTTTAAAAAATACATAATAATATAAATAGTGGCATAAGTACTTGTACGATCATACGCATAAGCACAATACTCATTATCCAAAATAAAAAAGTCCTTTGACTCATGCCATCGTAAGCATTAACCTAGTGCTTATTATGCAAAAAAATAAAATAAATAAAAAGTCGTGTGAATACTCGTGCGACCATACGCATCAACCTAGTGTTCATTATGCAAAATGAAGAATAAAAAAGGATGACAAAAATATATAATTTTTTTTAAAAAATACATAATAATATAAATAGTGGTATAAGTAATTGTACATCAGCACAATACTCATTATCCCAAACAAAAAAATTCGTTTGAGTACTTTGTGATCATACGCATCAGCCTAGTGCTCATTACGCAAAACAATCAAATAAATAAAAAGTCGTGTGAATACTCGTGTGATCGTACGTATCAGTTTAGTGTTTATTACGCAAAATCTAAATATCATATAAAAAATACCCAAAATAAAAATATAATTTCCAAAAAAGCTAAAAAATATCAAACTCTCATACAATCATTCTGAGCCACAGCTATGCGATCCTTGATTCTCCATCTAGAGATATGTAGGAGCAAGGCAATGCCTTATCAGGTTCACTTTCTCAAAAATCCAAAATTATCTTTAATCATTTTCCAAACAATTCCCCAATCAAATCTTCCAAACAAATTTTTCAAAAGAACTACGTACCTCTGATTTCTCATACGAGAATACGTAGGAGCAAGGTCAATCCTTGTCGGTATTCCCAAAAATAAAAATATTTTTCTTTTTATTGTCTTATATATATTGTTATTTTCGGGGAAAAGAACCATATTGAAAACCACATCAATTTTGCACGTTTAATTAAAGGTACTGTCTTCGAGTAGACGTTGTAGGGTGCCAATACCTTTTCTACGCGTAACCGACTCCCGGATCCACAATTTCTATTTCGTAGACCATGTAGTTTTCCAGAATAAACTACGGTGGCGACTCCAAACTCTAATTTTCAAATATTTGATTCTTTTTAAATGGTTCGTCGTCCTCCTCATCACGATCCCGGTCGCGACATGTTATGACTTTAAACTTCTTAAGATGTGCTAATTCTACACTACTTCTTCCATTTTGTTATTTTATTTTGTCTTAATTAATCATTTAATTTTAATTTTGGTTGAAAACTTTTTAGTAGTTGTTTTTCTTTTGTTTTAATTAAGTTCGCATTTTTTAAAATTTGATTAAATTATGTTCTTATGGTTAGTAATATACCATATTGATGATGTCACATATTAGTTCATAGTTTTTTTTTTTGTTTTTTTACGGTTAAATATTTTGTTGTTTTTGTGTCAAGTTCATGCATGGCATGTAACACTGATAATATTAGTATGTCACGTGGCATTAACAATGTAGTGTGACACGTGACATTGATAATGTTAGCGTAACATGTAAGACTCTTGAAAATAGTTGCATTTGAGATGTTAAATTTTTTTAAAATATAGAAAAAAATTTATGTATAATACTATAGTAAATACATATAATGTTACAATAAAATGCACTTATTACTACAGTAAAATACGTACGTTGCTACAGTGAAAATACCTTGTGAAATATGTGTTGTTACAGTAAAAATGTAGTACAACTATAGTACTACTATAGTAAAATGTAGTACAACTACAATACTACTATAGTAACCCTAATTTCAACTATAAATAGGGGGGTAAGGAAATGAAGTTTTTCATCAAGAGAGTGAAAGTGAGAAGTTTAGTAGCAAATAAGGAGATTTTAGGGTTAGAATCTGAGTCGTAGAGAAAGTAGAAAGAGCTCCTGAAAAGGTGTTTTTCATCAAGGAAGTGGAATCAGGTAAGGAAAACTGACCTTTCTCTGTTATCAGTTTGTAGTAGGCATTTATGGTCTAATATTGTTGTGGTGTGAGACAAACTATCCTTTTTATTATTTTTTTGTGTGAATATTGTTGATGAAAATTGTCTTTGATCTTGTATTGAATCTATGAATATGCAAATGCTAATATTGTAAGTAGAAGTTAATTTTCTTTTTATTGTTTTATGTTCTTTAATTTGAAATATTTGATGGGTTGTGAAAGTCTGATTGCTGGATCGATTTTTTAGATGATTTTTTAGATGAGGATAATGTGAAATTTGTGAAAAACTAGTTGGGGAACACTTTGGCTAAGGAAAGACAAGGTACTTAAGTGGTCCATTGAGACACATCTCTCTTTCCTCGAAGTCTACTCAACAAGCTTTCACTTATTCATTTTTCCTCTTTCAAAAATGAAAAATATTTTTTCATATAGAAATAATCAATAATGTGAGGATTTTGGTTTTCTTTGATTAGGTCTTCCTCATTTTTATTTTTTTATTTTCTAAGTTACTTTAGTAAAATCTCAATTTCCACTTAGTTTACTATTGGATCAACTTGAAAATTTTATATATGGTTCATAAGACATAGTAGTCCACTTTGACCATCAGGGTTTATAATTTGAGATCTGTACCTAGAGAAATCAATTTTGAAATTTTTGTTTAAAATGATGACCACTTTATTTATGTCTCTAAGTGACCTAGGTAAAATCCCAATCTCCATTTCGTTTATTCGTAAGTTCTTAAGGAGAATGAATATTAGTGAGATAGGTCCAAAATTGTGCGTGAATGACTGATGTTTATTAGCTGCGTGTGAAGGACAAGAATTGAGATGGGTCCTATAGTTGCGTGTGAAAGACTAGTGTTCATTAGCTGCGTGTGAAGGACAAGAATTGAGATGGGTCCAATAATTGTGTGTGAAGGACTAGTGTCAATTAATTGCGTGTGAAGGACAAGAATTGAGATGAGTCCAATAGTTGAGTATGAAGGACTAGTGTCCATTAATTGCGTGTGAAGGACAAGAATCAAGATGGGTCTAGTAGCTGCGTGTGAAGGACTAGTGTCCAATAGCTGTGTGCGAAGGATAAGAACCGATAATTCCAATAACTGTGTGTGAAGGACGGGAATTGAGTCGTGTCCGAAGTTACGTGTGAAGGAGGACTCAAGTTTTTCTTGATTCAATAATCATGGTTTTGCTCGGTAAATTATGAGAAATTATGAAATCTTTGGAATGCATTTGAATATGGAGTGACTGATGGATTAGATCGACTAGTACAAATATAATTCGAGTAAATTATGAGTAAGATAATGAAGATTTATTATTGGCAAACTAATAGTGTAACATCCTAATTTTTTTGAGATCTCACGGTGCAATTTTTTTTTCAAAACCCTTCTATAAAACATTTATGAAAGATAATCAAACTTTATTCAATTAAAGTACGGAAGCAAAACATATATATAAACATCGTCTAGAAAGTTCAGAATATCACTTTTACATAAAAATACCAAATTGGAATACTTTCAAATAATAGAAAATAAATAATAAATCTTCGAACATAACATCCCAACTTTCGTCAGCTACTCAAATTCGATCTTATCTGTAAATCATCTACTTCCGTACAAGTATGATCATCGTAGGTGGAAACCACAACCACAACTTTCAGGGTGAGCAACTAGAATTATCTTATCATACAACATAAAATTATATTAACCACAATAATAACCAAATCATGAACCACTAGTACAAAAATCATATTTTATAACGTACAAATAAAATATGAGTTTTGTACGTTATAATAGGTCTACATATTTTATGACATAGCAAATATTTGTTGTCATAAAATGAATTGATTCATAGAAATTAGATGCAACAAACAAATATGCAGGTTAGATGGAAAACATTTAAAACTTGCAAGAAAAGCAACAACAAAAAATGATAAAATACGCCATAATGTTATATTCATCCATGCCAAACAAAAAACAGATATACATACGATATGATACAGATAAACAGCCATCCTGGAATTTCTATGAATCAATTCATTTTATGACATAAAATATGTAGACCTATTATAACGTACAAAACTATGTACGTCATAGTTCGTTTTTGTACGTTATAAAATATGATTTTTGTACTAGTGAACATATGTTATCACAGCATTACCATCACAACATTACATCATAAAAACATCAACACTCAATGGTCTATTTCCTCTACACTACCACACTACCTAACCACCATAACCAATTCATTATGAGTCACACGACATCCTCTTCCCGTATCACACATCTAGTTTCCCGCGTCACTCGGACGAAGATTCACCACTATTAGACCATCCTCTTCCCGCATCACACAGCCGAAGAGAATTTCTTTCCCGCATCACACGGCCGAAAGAGTCATCACTAGCAAATCATTCATCTTCTACACTCTTATCCTCACTCTCACGTAACGTCCTATTAAATCCATGGTTCCTCCACAAGTCATTCCTCTCCTATTTCCTTTCCACCAACCACACTTTCACGTCACCCCTCATCATTATCACTCCAAATTTACCATGCACCCCAACAACCATATAGATTGCAACATATAATAAAGAATATCATACAATGACAAATCATACACACAAGGTAATTCTAGCCACTCCCCTTACCTGGACTCGTACGATTTTTGTTTCCAAGATCGTCAAGAAAGCTTCACAACGTCACCGAAGGTCCTCCCATTTTTTATGTCTCATTCTCAGCTCTATTTTCTCCTTAAAAACGTCTTTTCTCTCCCTTATCTTTCTAATTTTCGTTTTTTCCTCTTAGGGTAGCAAAATGTCAACCCCTTTTTACTCTTCTCCTTTTTATCCTCTTATATTTATCTCTATCCTTTTATTTTTGATAAAATAAAATCACTAAGATTTCCTCTCTTATTCTCTCTTAACTATTTTTTAAAATATCATCAACCACCAAATTTTTTTAAAATCTACAATATCTAATAATGATTTTATTTAATAATAATATTTCTTTTAATATTTAAACTCACTAAGATTATATCTTCTATTTTCATTTAACTAATTTTTAAAATAACAACAACCAAATCTTCTAAAAGATTTACATAATATTATTTTATTAAATATCCAAATTATTTAATTTGCATACTTTTCCTTCCTACACCATCCTTTAATTAATTTCTACACCAATTAAATAAAGGTAAAAAACCATTTTCCCCTAGGAAAAAAATATAAAAATAAAGAAATAACATAACAATTGTGTTCTAACAAAAATATAAACTCAAGAACACTAATCTTCAAACAAAAGTCTAAAGTCTCAAAACAACTTTATTTTTAAAACCCCTATTTTCTCGGATCTTACAAATAGTATTGAGAATGATTTGAATTGGATGTTTTGAGTTGTGAATATGAATGTGACTTGTGATTTCTAATTGTGGTTAGCTCACCTCTGTTTGTATTATGTTGTACAATGATCATATAACGTATGTTTTGTACGATAGCAGATGAGATTTCAGAAATGGGGAGAAAGTTTTAACGCGAGGACATGTATTGACAAAATTTATTTGAGATTAAAAAAAATGTATTTGAATAATATTATTTCTATAATGTAATTTTAACTTGGATTTTGGAATAAATAGTTATGTTTTAAGTTTAATGTAAATGATGGTATCATACATTATTTTATTAAATGAATGAATGTTTTGAAAAAAAAAAAATTGCATGATATTCCTAAAAAGAGTGTTACATGACACATGATATTGACAATGTCACTAATTAACAAAAAGTTGACTTTTTCGTGTAAATGTCATTATTTTGTATTAAATTTAATTTTTATATGTTTTTTTTTTTTTATATTTCATCGTAGTTGTTTATAAAATAGAATCATGGATTCTCTCTACATTTAAATTAATTTTTTTTTAATTTTATATAATTATTTATATTAAAATTAGAATTTTATTGAAATTATTTTTAAACTAATTCTAACCACGGTATTGAATAGCATTCAAATAAATTACTTTTAATCTTATAAAATAATATAAATTAATAATATAGTAGTTATAAATACTTACTCTTTTATAATGAAACTTAAATTTATTTAATAAATATAATATTCAAAAATTAAAACAAAAACAAATTTTAAAAACAAATGACTGATTAATTTTTTTTCTTTTAATTTTAACTGAAATAAGAAAGTTATGTCAATTTTATACAATTTCACTTAAAAAAAATAAGATAATTATGATTAGATATATTATTTATTTTATTTTTATCTTTTATTTTTATCTTATATTTTTATCCTCTATTTTTAATTAATTTATTATTATTTATATTTTGGACTTAAATCATAATTTTTTTATTATAAATAGGTATCTTCTGTTTATTCCAAGATTAATCCAATATATATCTCAGGCCCTTATTCTCTCTATCTTCTTCGTCTTGCAATCGCATTATGACCATTCAAAGTAGTTCTTCTTCTACTTCTTCTGCTTCCATATCAACCGAGTCCAAAGAGAAGAAGGAAAATTTACCTTGGTTAATTGTTGGCCTCGGTAATCCAGGCAAAAAGTACGCTGCCACTCGCCACAATGTGGGCTTTGAGATGGTTGATGCCATAGCTGAAGCTGAAGGGATATCTATGAACACTGTTTCCTTCAAAGCTTTATTTGGGAAAGGTTTAATAGGTGATGTCCCAGTCATACTTGCAAAACCACAGACTTTTATGAATTCTAGCGGTGAATCTGTTGGGGCCATAGTTTCGTACTACAAGATTACACTAAAGCAAGTACTTGTGATCTTTGATGACTTGGATTTACCTTTTGCTAAATTGCGGCTTCTACCAAAGGGTGGACATGGAGGCCACAATGGAATGAAGAGTGTTATTAATCATTTCAAAGGGAATACTGCTTTTCCTCGTTTAAGAATTGGCATCGGACGACCTCCCGGTAGAATGGATCCTGTACCATTTGTTCTTCGCAGGTTCAATAAACAGGAAAGACAAGAGTTGAGTTTTATTTTACAAGATGGAATAGAAGCTCTTCGGATTCTTTTGCTGGAAGGATTTGATAAAAGTGCAACATTTGTTAATAGTTGAGGAATAGCTTATTGAATATCCTTTTGACAAGTACAAACAGGATCGTATAGCAAGGAGATACATACTACTTAAAAAGAGTAAATTCGTTCAAGCAAATATTTATCTATTCTTTAAGAACCAGTTTCTGCTCATTGAATTCGAACATGCAAGACCATGGTTTTACAGAGAAACTTTTCTGTCAGCACACAAGGATCGTTACAGAACATTCTTCCTTCATCAATAATGTTTAACATAAGAAGTTCGATTTTTGTGATGTAACTGCATTATTTTTGTTAAAAGACAACCTATTTTATTATTTTATTCATTTCAAGGCAATGTAAAATTTTATAAATTAAAGTTGCACTAATATGGTGAAAAAAACTTTTTAGTTTTTATGCATACTGCTTTTAATCTCTACGAGATGAGATGACAAAAATTAAAGAGATTAAAATAATACACGAAGGAACTAGAGTGACTTATTATCATCAAGTATAAAGGACATGAAAATAAAGTTTATACAACTAAAAGGAATAAATGAATAATGAAAGATTTTTCTTATTTTGTTCACAACGGTTAATGTAAAGATTTTATCTTTAGAAACCATAAGTATGAATAATACTAGAACAAATGTTAGTCGGTTAATCTTTGCGCAAAACATCCTCCAAATCCTGTTCCACCCCAATGCGATTTCTGAAAATGGTTTTGGCATTCAAAGGTTTATGGCACCTGCATCGGAGCTCATTGAATCTGTCAACATCAAAATTGTAGTTCTTGTGAAGGATCTTCTGTCTGGAGTGAAAGAGTCTCTTCATGAAATCTTGGTAAGTTGGGTCTCTAGAAGTGAACAAGAAGTAGGCATAGCCTACCACCAAACCAGTGGAAGTGGTGAAATATGTGATAGGTTCCATCACATCCCATGAGAATTCCCAGAATGTCAGCCTGAAGAACAGTCCAACAGTAAGCACACCAAGTCCTAGTCCAGACCACAGGACTCTCCGAACCTGCTTGTGTGCCAACGTGTCAATTTCTCTCTTCTTCTCTTGCAACTTCTTTAGCTCCTCCATCATTGGATCACTATCTTCTGTTAGTTCCAGTGGAACTGCTCTTCTAACCATATCCACCACCTGATATTCACCATGCAATACAAAAGGGATCATCAATCTATAAATCATACAACACAGGGCTTCTTATATGGAAGGAAATATTTGGTATATTTATAAACTAGATCTTTTTGGTAAGTTTTATTTGGATGATTAATATAATAAAGGTTTGTGTACAAGCCCAATATAAGTTGGTAAAACAAAATTCCAATTTTAAAACAACAGCAACACAGAAGTACTCAACAAATTGCTGACAAAAACAATAGATTTGTGTTTAACACAGTCACAGTTTTGAAGTATCCATGCCTTCTATCAGCGAGTGTACCAATAACAATGTTGTACAATATTATTCCATTTGATGAAAGATCATGTTTCGGTGAGTTTGAACTAACTCACATTAATGCAGACAACAGAGTTTCCATGTCACAAAGTGAAGTTCAAAGATTAACAACAAACACAATCCATTAATCCCCTATCATTGAGACAATCTATTAATTTGCAACTCTCACAAATTAACAAAAAAAGGAATGTAGCAATACAAAGTATTCTAAACTTCCAAACAAAGCCTAAAAACTAGGGGCCCATGAAAAGGGGTAATGAATGGTATCTCCTGGCATTGAATACGTGCTTGATTTGGCCATGTTTTAAGAGAGCCACACGGTAACAGATTCAATTTTTTCTTTCTGAGAAACAATTATCAATTACTGAATGATAGAATCATGATAGAGAGCAGTCACCTTATCAGGATGCAGATAGACCTTGTCTCTGAAGAGGAGAATAACCCCAGCATCATCAAGACAATGTGCAAATGTTGCAGCCTCCTCAGCATCTCTTGCAACACCCATTTTCTTACACTCTTCAAGAAGCTCACAGTAGGGAATAATCTCCTTCTCCTCTCTTTCAAGCTTCTCCTTTAGCGATTCCACATTCGCCAATCTCATTAGCTTCTTAGCCTCACGGAAGGACATAGAACCTTTTTTCCCATTCCCATTATCATCATTACTCCTATTATTATCATTATTATTACTATTCTCATTCCCACTGACACCGTCAGCAGGGTGTGAAACTGAAGATGTAGAACAGACACCGCTCTTCATCTGCCTCAACACAAACGCCACCCCTCCTCTCCTTCCACCACATGCGCCTTCAAAACCCCTCAAAGGATCAAAAGGCTGAACCTTTCCCCCACAACCATGGCTTCCACTAAAAACAAAAGACACCCTTTGCCTCAGAATTGATCCTCCACCACCGGCACACCAGCATCTACTCCACATCTTGAACACGCCAAAAAAAAAAAGGCTCAGACTTTTATCTACCTAGCACGGTAATTACGACTTACCATCCTCAAAATCAAGCGTTACCACAACCGATCATAGTTCTGAGATTTGCATGATAAGAACTTTTGTAGAAAGATAGAACGTATGCATTTACTGCTACTAAAAATAAAATGAAAAAATACAAAATAGAAGAGGAAGGGAGGAAATAGAGGCAAAGACATCGCGGAATGGAAAAAAGAGAAAACAAAACCTAATTCGGGAAAGCAAAGGGAAAGCTGGTGAAGTGTATAGAAAGAAAAGACGTATACATGCAACAACCACGAATTATCAGTGTTCCGTTTCCGTTACTTGCCGTCTGAATAGCTAACAGTCTTGCACCACAAAATCGTTTGGTAGTTGACGGTCTTCAGCAGAGATAGCAATGACGTTTAGAAGTTACAATCAAACACCATTTGTACTTAAAAATAATTTATTTTAAATATAAGATCGTATCTTAACAATTTTTAAAAATAAAAAATATGTCACTATTTTATTAATTGTATATTTGAAATAGATTAATTATAAATTATTACATAAATAATTATAAAAAGCTGTAAAAAAATTGTTAAAAAAACATTTCAACATACGAAATTGATGCTCTAATTCTTAAAATTCTTCCTTAGGTGTCGTGTAACATAACCGAAATTGGATTCGTGGCTAAAATGTTCATTCTTCTTTGGAATTTTGGGTACAAGGTTTGTAAATTGCTTATGGTGAACGTGATGCTTTCTAATGTGATATATACATCAAAATGTTATTTTTTGGTTGAGAAGTGTCGGGGATTATGACAGAACGACGAATAAAAAATAAACGAGAAAAGATTTTAGGAGTCGTTATCATAATTTATTATAGAAAAACTATGGAAAAATCCTAAAATAAAAACATGGTTTACGAAAACAGATTTTCAGGTTTGAAAAGGTGTTAGCATCTTATCACTCCTCCCAAAAGGCAATACCTATAATTAAATGTACAAAGTTGACATGGTTTTATTAAAATATTTAATTTTCTCCAAAAATAAAAATAAAGTAAAATAAAAGAAATTATTAGAAACAAAAAAATATTTTTTGTTTTATGGACCCGACAAGATTGACCTTATACCTAAGTATATAATGGACAATCAAGGATTGCGTAGTTCTTTATTTAGAAAAATGTTTACGAGTTTGTTTAAAAAAAATATTATGGATTGTTTGAGATTTTTGAAAAGTGAACTCGAAAAGGATTCACCTTACTCCTATATGATGGAGAATGAGAAATCACGTAGTCTTGGTAAAAAAAGGTTTAGTTTAACAAAAATTAACCATTTTCGATTTTAAATATTTTGTATTTTTTTTTATATTTTAAGAATGGTGGAAAAAAGAAAGAAACCGGCGTACCCTTTATTTTATTATAAAAAAAAACTTTATTTATGTAGTAAAAATCTTTTGAGAAAAAAAAAGTTTCAGAGCACAATAAAATAGAAAAAAGAATGGTGCAGAGATCACATACCTTTTTATCTTTAGATAATTCCTGTTTCTTCTTTGATGATTGAGATTGACAGAACCCTTGTATCTGAGAACCTATTTTTCTCTATACTCTCTTTCTATTATTTTTGCCAATCTCTCTCTTTTCTTGGTTTTTTCTTCTCTTTTCTTTCACTTGATGCGTATTTATATACACATATTATAATATCATATTTATATACACATATTGTAATATATATTATGATAATCTTGCCTTAATTAATTCACAATGGACAAAATACGAAAAGAAATGGTCTTAGAAGAAAAATAAATCAAATAATATTCAAGACATTTATTACTATATTAAACTAATATTTTAAAAATATTCTAAAGTGATATGTCCTTAATATTTTTTTTTCTTTACCCACCATTAATTATTATTTTTTTATTTTTTAATTTTAATTATTTATTTTTCTAGACGAAATTAGGTGTTGACAAGAAATGTAATGGTTACGTGAAAAAAAATATTTAAATAGCACATTTAAATATACATCAAAAAGTAGTTTTTTATTTACATTTTAATTTTTTAAAACTTTTAAAAATATTTTTCTACTCTTATAATCGAAAATCTTAATTTTCATGACATAATAACACATTTAAATAGAATGTTTATAAAAATAATATTTCAACATTCTGTGTCGGACCATGATTTAATTTATTTATCTGAAATATTTTTCATTTTGAAACCTTATTTGACAGAGTTTTATCATTAAAAAACACTAGATAAAAAAATATATTTAAATTGTTTATGAGATTATTGAGTTTAGTAGAAAAACAAAGTAACAACACTAAATTCTCATTCATAACGGGTAACTAGCATTTTCTATAAGTTAGATCCTTCTAGCTTACCAACTTTATCAGTAAAATTAGGAAGAACCTAATTTAACTATTGTTCATTAGAAAAAAGCTAAGAGAATGACTGAGGTCATATTTCGACACTAAAAGAATTTCAATTGAGTATTTCAAATTTCAAAATATACAATTGAAGTAAAGCTTACAATTTGAGGTTAAAACAAGAGTGTTGATTGTAACTGTACTATAAAACAATTGTTGGCAATGTCGAGATACTATGTTAAGAGTATATTGTCATGCTCCCTTGTTGTGTTTTGCCTTAGTGAGAGTTTTAACCATGCCCTTTGCAATCTTCCAGAACCAAAATATGTTCATCACTGCCAACACAGAAGGCACCATAATCAAGGTGTAAAAGCCAAAAAGAAAGACCTCCTGCACCTAAAATAAACCATATACAGTTTTTATTCAGTGCAATAAAGAAGGAAAATTGTAAAGAATTAGAATAATGATATTTAGACAACTTTTTTTAATAATATTTGAACATCATTTATGTGTTATTTTGTAATTGGTTCATGGTGTTTATGATTATTATTATTGATTATGGAGTAATTTTGGACCAATCACAGAATGATACGTAGATGATGTTCAAATATTATAAAAAAAATATTATAAAAAAATGTTGTTTAAATATCATTATCCAAAAAATTACGTAACAGAGAGGATCATAGAGCACATGCTAACCTCAACCAAATGGGTCCATATATGGTAAAAAAGGAACATGAATAAGAAAATCCTTGCAACCTACCACAGAGTAGATAATAATTAAGGATAGAAATTTCAAGCGGTTGAATTGAATTCACTCTGCACAAAAAGTTCATTAAGGTCTAACTGGTTTGCACCTGGAACTACCAAGAAAAGTAGTTTCATAACAACCAAAAAAACCAGAAGTCACAACAAAGTTTGACATTCTGCTAACATTTATTCTAAGGACTAAATTTCTGCATCTGCTGTCGAAAAACAGATAGCTTCAGCATTTTCAGATCCATGTTTTAGTTGGTTGATACATACTTTATCTGTACATTTTATCATTACAATGTTCTAGACAGTATACTTAACCTACTTAGCAGAGTAATTAGAGTTAGGTGAAGACAATAATTATCAGACAGTAGCAGTACCAACCACCCGAGGAACAATGCAATGCCATTCCAAATGTAAAGTTTGGAACTTTTAAGGCCAGCAATATCCAAGTACCTATATATAGAACTATTGTTATAAGTAATGTTGATAGAAGTACATGAAGGTAAATGAAATTCTGAACAAGAGATTTACCATCTAAGATTTACAAAAGGAGTAGTGCTCTCAGAGAAAAGAACCATTAGTATGTAGATATGAACTTGACCACTTAGCAGGGATAGTGTAATGGAACCTATGGATAGCCCGTGGTGTAGAACCTAAATATTGTGTCAGATACTGTGCATTGATACTGTTGTTAATGTGTTAAGAACAAGAACAAGAAAGACTGTATCTACTTACATATTCAAGACCCCCTAAAGCTGGAAACTTCCAAAGAATCATAGCCAGATCTGTTAGAAAATAACCAATAGAAATCTGTGCAGGGAAGTATAATGAAAAACAAAACACAACAAGTTAACATTCATAAATAAATTTCACATAGTATGACAGACAGAATCTTGACAACAATGTTTCAAAACAAGTGGCATTATGTTATGAGATTAACAACTAAATTTTGCTTATATCTTCAACTTACCCCCAATACTGTATCTGATAACCTTGATGATTTATTAATAACTACCTCCTGTGAATTCTCATTGAAGACATCTGATAAGAAGATGAGGTAGAAAGATGCAGATGATACAAAGAGAGCATGAAACGTAGAGAATCCCCTGCATTACAGATTATGTTAATACTCAGTTAATCAATATGCAAACAGGAACGATTATGCAAAAACACTTCACCTGTTATTCCATTCAATTTTCTCTGCACTGCTCAATTTGCTATATCCCTTGATCAACAAAGAACTCAAAAAAGCAGTTGATGTATAAGCCTTCAAGAAGGAAGAAAAGGATCAGGCTTTAAAATTGCCAACAAAAAGTTCTTCATTACAACCAGTCATTCTTAGAATTAACCCCTTTAAGATAAAACTGAACATATGTTTGACAAAAAGAAGAAATTGAAGAGGGAAGAAACAGAAACTCCAATCATAAAACTCACACACAACACAACTAACGAGGAATCTGAGTTCACTTACAATAAGACAGAAGATTATGCCAGAGAAGATAGATGCCAGCCATAGCAGTACTTTGGTTGGACTAGCATAATCATAAAAGGAGAATGCACCAAAAGAAGTGAATTCCATGAAGCCCTTTTGTTCTGATTTTCTGTATCAAACCAAACAGGACCGAAGACATTACATGATATGAAAAGTATATTCTATTATGAGGAAGAGATACGATAATGGTATTGGAGGAGTCTCTCCTCACAACAAATACAAAACATATCCATAATAATTCATAAGTAAATTATTTTTGTGTCATTTTTGAAAGGCCAAAACCTATGTGAATTTTGCCACCATAAGTACATTATGGCCATCCATTTCGCTTTTCCCACTTCACAAAATTCCTTGGGAAGCAAACAAAACCCACCAAAAGGGATAGGAATTGGGTGGGACAAAGACAAAAGCACACTTCTTTTAATGTTTAAAGTTTGGGCAATATATATATATATATATATACATACACTGACTTTTTCATTCTTAATCGATTATACATTTACATTGTTAATGATGCGTTTTAAAGAGAGTTCATTGGAAAAATGTATATTAAATAATAATAATATTATATTTTGTGTGTTAAATATGTTGGAAGTCCCACATCGATTAGAGATAAGGCCAATTTATAATATATAAGTGGGGTGAGCCGGTTTTGTGGGGTTGAGTTAGACCTATAACCCACTTTTAACAAAATATTTTAAAGAAAATTGAAGTATAAGTAAAAAGTAGGTTTTATGAAAATTTTGAAAATAGAAAAGAATAAAATGTACCTAATGAGTAGCAATTATGTAGCATAATAAATAGAAGTGAAGATGAGGACGCAATGGTGGGTTATTGACGCAGAAGCTTCACTTGTGTCCTCTGATCCATTCTACAAGCCACGTATGTTATTGGTTGTGACTTTTGCGTTATGTTAAGCTTTGACGTGATTTGTTGTCGGTTATTCAAAAATAAAAGATAGTAACAATTACTGTTTTTTCTTTGGCTTTTTAAATTATAATTCGATCAGTTATAAAAGAAAGAAATAGTTTATACTTCACACTTCTATCTCCAAAAAATTACAAGTAAAACTTTGAAAATACAATTATAACTACAATTCTTTTTTGGAACCGGAGAATCAGAATTGCAAAAAAAGAAAAATAAAAGGACGATTTTCTTCTATCTCTCAGTTTTCTCTGTATATCCAAATTTTTGTAAATGTGTAAATTACTTTTTTGATAGGGCAAAAAGAATAAAAATTCCCTTCCATAATTATCTCAATTACTTGTACTCTCACATTTTCTCCTTTCTTCTAATATAGTGCCACAGCACCTCATACCAAAGTGCTCTTGCTCTCCATCCTGCACCACATCTCTCACCACCACAACTCATGCACATGTTCAACTTTAAAACAATCAGTCAAAGGTATATATTCGTTCGCATTTCTTTCATTTACAATTATTTGTAAATGTTTAGTGTAGTCAAAATTGGTAGATGAATCTTATGTAGGAAAAAATTGGAAATTTAGAGATATTATGATATTTAGTGTTCATAGGGAGATAAATTTTCAGTCTACAAGAGATCAAGGTACAATTAGATGCCTTGACATATGATGGGATGATTTGGGCCTTTATGAATTACATTGGATTAGTCATCAATCAGTATATTGGATTAGTCGTTAATTAGTATGTTCTTTGACTAGATCAGGATAGGTGTGATTGTACATTGACATTTGTCTCAACACATGTTAAGGCAATTTGGTTATGAGCAGCCAATCTCGTAGTCGCCAAACATTACTCCAAAGGTTGACCTAACAACCATTGATCGTTGTTGGTTGTTCTTTGTTGAACACGTGTTAGTAAATGTCACAGTGGTTTCCTCCTCGTCTGCAAGTGTTAAGAGATGCCTCCAGTGGTTTAGAAAGGCATTTTATCCTTATATTACTCCTGGTGCAACCGAGTCCCGTACCTCGACTTCACCAACATCTTCTATATGAAATTCCAGTTTGTAAGAGATCGAAGTATGAATTTGGTTTGTTGGTATGTAATCGTACAATGTTTATGTGTTTATGCTATTAAAGAATGTTAATTAATTTGTTCTTACCTTCATTGCATAACTTTATCAAACACGTTATGAGAATCTTACGGACAATGATGGATTGCCGTTATGTGAGTGAGGGCATTATAGACTGACACCAGACGAATGAGGCATTACACATAGTTTGTGCAATGTTTAAAGAACATGCCCATAACAACAAATAAGGTTGCAATGTACGCAATACATCCATCATCATCCTAGCAAAATTTTTTTTATTATGTTTTGATTGTTTTGGATTTCTAAGTAATATTTGTAATTAAATAACTTCATTTTATATGATTAAACATCTCCGAATTTTTATTTTAATAATTTGTTTTACATAACACAAATATAAATTCTTATGTAAGTCTACATGACTAGTATTAAAGTTCATCAACTCTACAAATGTTTGCATCCTACTAACATAAAAAGATTACCACGCCCACGTCTTGGGGTAACAGTGGTAGACGATATGATATCTACCATCAATAAAGGAAAACTTTCTTGTAAGTAAGCCTGTAAAGATAAAATTAGTAAATGAAACTTATTTTATAATGGTAAAAAATAATAATCACTTTACCTACATAAAATGAGAACCTTAATTATGTCATAGACTGATTAGTTGATATTGTCTTATACTAGATGGTGGTATAGTACGTAGTGGAAAGATCATAGTATTTCAACAATATGACAAACTAACTAACACAATATTATATCGATTAACAATAGCATAACCAATGTTTGATATAGTCATCAACTTATGCATATTAGCCTGTAATTGATGAAACAAATTGTTATGAAAGAAAGAAGTAAGACATAATAAGTAAAGTGTAAAGTATAACAATATGTGCCCCTAATTGTGAGTCGACTAACAAAGACTTCCTTAGTTGTTTTAGTCAATCACAACCTCCCATTAATCTTGCGTATTCATCACACCACAAACTAAGTTCTTTAAATAAATCATGTCTAATAAGAGACCATGAATCTTCACCCATCTCCAACAAAGCAACAATGCATCTATACCCATAATGATCATCAACAATATCAACAATATAAGGGTGACAAATCGGATGGAACTGATCTAACTTATGTTGCACAAATTTAGCCTTAGATTGCATTTCTTTTTTTACTATAGAACTATCATGTATGGGGTGCAAGGCATCTACATGCTTGAAATATGAAGGTTGACACTTTGTAGAACTTTGAGATCGATGAACTTTAGTCTTTTATGCACCCTTCGTTTTAACTCTATGCATTAGAGGTACCATTAATGTCATAGCATGACAAATTTTTTTAAGTAACTTATGCTTAAAATTGTCACATGTTAACTTCTTTTAAATGATTGAACACCAGATCGAGTTCCTTTTGAATGCATAATTATGCTTGTGATTCATTTGATGAAATATTTGAAAAGATCAATCCAGTCCAAATCATACGAATTTAAGACTCGTGAATTAAATTAGGGTCATATCGTGCTAATTCACAAGCACATGGTAGACCATATGTTCATTTTAAAATGCATCCACAACTTTCACTATCAAATTCTATATGCTAAAATTGATCGAAGTCCTGAGAAATGAGTCACAAAACATATTTTGATACATGTTTAACCAATCATTTATATCTGTTTGGTTTAATAGCGTCACTCATAAGATTTGGATTCTTTTTTTAATATGGTGCCTTTATCTCATTATGTTGCAAGATGGCAACGTTATGAATTGCATCTTAGCACGAAAAAATGTCTCTTATACTAGTTCCCAATACTTTCTTCAGGCTCTCGTGAGCAAACTCAACCTAGATACAAATTATATGAACAATATTATAAAACATATAACAAAAACAACTAAAAAAATGATATTAAAACATAGTTGTTTGATTATGTGTTTCCTAAATGCATTACTCAGTTTGTCAATGTCTTTACAAAGTATTTTTTATACGGAGTGATCCAAGAGTCATTGACTCGTGTTCACAATCCATGACATTTTTTCATGCTTCCATGACATCATCCTATCCTTAACAAAATTGATTAACATTTTGCACTCGACTTGCACATTTTTTTGAAAGTGGAAGTGAAATAAGAGATTATAACATTCGGGGAATACAATATTAGTGACATTCATGAAAGTTGGGTCTTTGTCGCTAACAATGACTTATGGATCACCACCAGATGTAAAAAGTAATCCTTTTAGCCTTTACAAAGTCCAAGTGAAATTATCTTTTCGTTCACTTGATAAAAATACAAAGGCATTTGTGAAAGCCAACCCTATTGATGTGACTCTAACTATCTCAAGCAATGAAAACTGATATTTGTTGGTTTTATATGTGTTATTCATCAAGAAAATAACATTAAATGCATTCAATAATTTTACTACTTCATAATGTATCCAAAATAGGTCATTCACCACCTCAGATTCATTGATCTACTCTAGTAGGTATTTATCATGTTCTAACATCATCATCAATTGTTGTAATTCATTTATTGAACCTTTCAATGATCGTTTATCAGTGTATATTACATTATATACTTGTTTAATTATTGTCACATTATAATCATTATTTTCTTTAAGCTTCAATTGACTATTGGTTATATTAATAAGTAATGAATGTCCAATGAAATAAATTTAACCTCTCAGCAAAAAGGTGACCAATTAAAGTCTTTGCTAATCATGATTATATATGATATCTACACATTACCTTCAATACTCAATCTCTCCATTTGAAATTGATTTGCCTCTCAATTTAAAAGGACACTCATATTTTCTTATGTAGAATATACTAGGATGAACATTAGATCTTTATTTCTTGTGCTTTCCACCCCTTTCACATCCTAATAATACAAACGCCTTTATCCCAAGTTAATTATTAGCTTTATCAGATTTTATGATGACAACAACAAATCAAGATCAAAAATAATCTCTCTAACTTATTTAATTAACTCAGTATGTATACTTGGAAGATAAACGAAAAGACCATAAATACTACTATTGAATGAATAAGAAAGCTAAAATGAACAAGAAAACTGAAAAAATAAATACATAGACTTAGAGGTGCATGATGGTTTAGTAAATATAGAAACTATAGTAAATATTTTTGGTAAATAGTAATTACTATTTAACTAATTTATTTTATATTATATATATATATATATATATATATATATATATATATTTTTCAAAGGTTAAATTTGTTTTCAGAGTAAAATTTGGAGATACAGAAAGGACGGTTGGAGTAGGAAGAAAACCCAAATAAGTTTGAGCCCATGCCCTTGTTTTAAACTTTTGGTTCCTGCACCCCATAATTTCTGACTGCAACGCATACTAACTAAAAGACTAAAATACTCTCCTCCATTGTACTACATCACTGCTACCGATGTTGCATCACTGTGACTGCAGAGGAAGAGAGAACGTGTTGCAGAAAAAATATCGTTTTTAAAAATTCCTTTTAAAATATAGGTTTAAACCTCTTTTTAGTCCCCAAGTTATAAGTGGATGTTCAATTTAGTCCCCACTTTTAAAACTGTCAATGTTTGGTCCCTAAGTTATAAAAGTTGTTTCAAATCAATCCCTGTCGTTAAATGTGTAAGAACGACGTTAAATGTTGGTATGATGTGGCAAAGAAGTTATCAAACGTGGCAAAACGATGGCAATGGGAAGCCAGATAAGAAAAAACATTGGAATAAAAATTATATATTCGTGATGGTGGTGCTTGCCCTAACATATTCATGTGGATGGAAGGAGGTTAGGTGAAGGATTTAAGCTGATGTGAAGGATTTGGATGGTAAAAGTTCTTCGTTGTAAGACATCAAGATTTGTTCTTGGGTGTTTCCTTTGTTTCAAGTGTGTGCCTTAAGGTAAGGAAGTTGGTTTCTGTTAGGTGCATACCTTAACCTCAGGATCTAGTGTTGGGGTGTTCTTTGTTTAGGGTGTTATCTGTTTGGGGTTTCTGTTTTGTTCTTGGGTGTTCTCTATTTTGGTTTCTTGAGCTGGACGAAGTATTATTGCAGTTTTCCGAGAGGCAATGACAAAGAATCAATGTTCCTCGTGCTCATGGGGGAGCTCTCATGGTGCTTCATCATCAAGAGGAATGGTTGGCAGCGAAATCTGCTATTGTGGAGAGCTTGCCATATTGAGAGTGGCAAAAACTCCTAAGAACCAGGGCAAGCATTTTTGGGGCTGCCCTAATTACAGGCGGAGTCGTTATGAAGAAGTGCGAGGATGTAATTTCTTCAAATGGCACATTGAAGATAATGGAGATGAAAGGGATACTACAATTGGATGGCAAAGGAGAAAGATCATTAATTTGGAAAGATCACTTTTGGTTTATCAGAAAAGGGAGAAGGTCTTAATATCAATGTTATGCATGATGGGGTTGATTATCGTCATCCTTGTATGTCGTATGTTTTAATTTTGTTGAAGTGGTGTATCTGTCACATTTGTTATGAAGAACTTGGTTATATTGTAATGAATGAGATTGAGGTTGTAATCAGATTGTTGGTTGTAATGAGGTTGTAATGAATGAGATTGAGGTTGTAATGAGATTGTTGGTTTTAATGAGGTTGTAATGAATGAGATTGAGGTTGTAATGAACTTGGTTATATTTTGTTACTTTAACTTGGTTATATTATAATGTTTCTCACTTTAAGTTGATGATATCAGAATATGCTTCCATAAACTTCTAAAGAGCAATGTAAAGTACAAAGCAATATAAAAGTACAAAGTAATTGAAATATTATAATCAGAATCTGCTTTCATGATCAAAATGACAATATATTGGTCAAAGTAATATAAATCTAATGTTCAAGGTCAAATTACAAAGACCAATCTAAAATGGTCATGATGTTAAGAAATAACCCAGACCAATCTAAAAAGATGTAGTTGTTGTTAACCAAAATACATCTGAAGTCAACCAAAATACATTTGAAGTGAACCAAAATACATCAAATATCATCCAAAATACATAAAACATGATCCAAAATACATGACAGCCACATATCCAAACTACAAAGTAATACAATCTAAATTGTTGTTGTTGTTTGATTTGGCTGGGTTTGTTCAGTAATCTCACTTCCTTGAGTAGGGTGTAGTGTAGCTTCCTGGTGTGGGGTAGGTTCCTGGTCTGGTACAGGTTGCTGGTGTGGTGTACCTTCTTGGGGTTGCTGTTGATTTGATTGAGGGCAGTTAGGTCTTTTATGCCCTACTTGTCTGCATATGGAACATTTCTTAGGAATTCCTTTTTGTCCAATTTGTGTATCATCCTTCCTTTGCTCCCAACTTTCGAGTCTTCTTTTCTTTCGTGGTCTACTTGGCAAGACTCTTTTTGGTGGAGGCTGAATATTAGGTGTTGAAGTCCTTTGCCATAGATGAGGACCATTCAGAGGGAAAATGATTAGGTTGTATGTTTCTTCAAACGTGCAGGTCCTAAACCAATGTGGTAAGTATTCTTCAGGTTGAGAAACCTCATGGCTGTGAGTGCATGGCAGCAAGGTATTCCTGTTATTGTCCACTTTCTGCAGGTACATTCTCTTTTTTCAACATCAACCACATTCTTCTCAGCAATGATGGATGTATGGGTGATCTGAAATATTTGCATCCCTGACCAACTGTCAAATGGTAAAGAATTAATGTTAAGAACAAGACATAACTATTTAGACCAAATGAGAAGTTTTGATACCTGGGAATCCAGTATTTTGTCTTCTCTAACTCCTTCTGCAGTCTTTTTTTAATCTTGGGGCAAATGATACCTTCATATCTACTGATCTTCTCTCTATTGGATGCCCACCTGTTCATCAAGTACATTCGAATCTGTTCCAACATTGATATTATTGGTTTTTCCCGTGCATCTAAGATCACACTGTTAAAACCTTCAGATATGTTGTTGACAAGTGTGTCACAAGCANGTCTTCCTGTAAACCTGGATCTAGACCAATGTCTGCAAAAATATAAAGTTAAACATTCACATAAAGTTAAACATTTACATCAAGTTAAACAACATGTTATATTAAAGATTTGAATGCATCTAGATGAACTTGCCTTGGTGGAATTTGTACCAAGTATTTAAATGCGTCTAGATTAACTTCCTTCATCTGTCTCATTACGGACTCCCATGCTTCAGGGGTTATTGATACTGCAGCCTTCCATAGTAATTGTCTGAGGTTTAAGCCAGTAAACTTCTTTCTAAAATTTGAATAAATGTGTCTGACACAGTAACGCTGGTCCACATCAGGCAATAGACTTTGTAAAGCTGGCAGAAGTCCCTATTCAAACAGGGCATGAATATTAAATCACCTTACTTTCAATGGTTTACAAAGTAATGAATAAAAGGGTTTTGTGGTACTTACTTTTTGTTGATCTGATATAAATGTGCACCTTGAACAAAATCCCCCACCTCCAAGATCCTCAATTAACAATTCCAAGAAAAAAGTCCATGATTCCTTATTCTCTACTTTAACTACAACATAAGCTAAGGGACACATCTGGTCATTAGCATCTCTTCCAACAGCAGTTAAAAGCTCACCTCCATATTTCCCCTTTAAGAAATAGCCATCCAAATGTATAATTGGTCTACAGGATACAAAGTTGTCCTTACATGCTTTTAAACACACATAAATTCTCTTAAATATGGTTTGATCTTGGTTTGGTTCTACATTAATTTTAACTGTTGAGCTTGGGTTTGCCCGCAGCAACTCCTCTGCATAATCATAGAGTCTTTCATATTGTTGTTTGTAGCTACCCTCAATGTTGGTTGTTGCCATTGCCTTTGCTCTACTTGTTGTAGCCCTAGACACAACAATATTATATCTCTTACAGAATTTGTTATGCAGATTTGTCATTTTCATATCTGGATTTGTTTTCATGCTCTTCTCTAACCTACCACTTAACCATTTAGAGGTAACTACACCAATTTTGAATTCTCTAGTATAAGTGTGCCTGTCGACAATCTTTCTTAGCTGCCATGTATGCTGGGTACTCCTATATCCACAATAAGCGTACCAGGGACATTTCCCTTGTGACCCATAACATTTCATGCTAACTCTTCTCTTATCATTCTTCCACAGCTTCAACTTTCTACCATTGTGTACTCCATAACTTCTAATTGCATCAATGAAGTCATCTTTTTCAGCGAAATATGTTCCAAGTTCCCATATATGATCTTTCATACTTGTAGGCTCTTTGAAGGTTGCAAAATCTCCAAATCTTGATGTTTCAACATCTGAATCATCACTTAAATATATATTATCACAACTATCAGATTCCCACTCACTATCATTAATTCCCCTTGGCTGTACATGCTTCTTTTGAGTACTACATTCCCTTGTTGTTCCCCCTAGCCAGTCCTCTTCCTCAGCATCCCCCACTCCATCATCAATATTATCGTCACCATCATCAATATTATCCTCACCATCTTCAACATCAGCATCCCCACCTTGTTCACCATGTGCATCCTCATCAAGTTCAGCATGTTCTTCAACAACTACATCAACATCAACATCATGTGCATCACCTTGTTCACCATGTTGACCAACCTCAACTTCAGCATCCTCAACTTCAACCTGAGGAACTTCTTGCTGACCAACTCCAACCTGAGGAACTTCTTGCTGACCAACTTCAACCTCAGGAAGTTCTTGCTCACCATCTTCAACATGAGGAAGTTGTTGCTCACCAACTTCATCAACCTCCACATCACCTCCTTCAACTTCTCCTTGATTTTCACCTCCTTGATTTTCACATACTCAGATTGACTATGATATTCTATCGTATAAAGATATTCAGGTTGGGATATGAAGTTAACCACAAACAAATGAGCTTGACCATCTCTTCTAGCAATGTTTACCAAATTACATGCACCTTTGTCATCACTTAACAATTCCAACCTATCTTCTAATACAGGGCCACCCAGAGAATACCATAACTCCTTAACATTTCTATAACCCATCTCCTTTAGTATGGTCATTATTTCAAAAAAACTCCATCTGTCTGGGTCAATGATCAACGTACTAGTTTCACCTCCATGATATCCAAATGTCCCAGTAATCATAAACTTTCCCCCATGGTGAAACACCACCTCGATATCACAGTTGGACATTTTGGTTAATGTTCAACTATAAAATGCCTATATAAATGTCACTGTTAGACTAAATTCTAAACATGCTACCACCCACTATTACACATTACTAAATTCTATATTTTTGACGTACAACTATACACGTGCAGTGATGCTTAAGTAAAAAGGCATGAACCACACAAAAAACAAACAAACACAGAATAAACAATTCCTTTTTGTCCAATTTGGGGACCAAATACATACAAAAAGTGTGCCCAAAGTTTTCAATGACATTAAAGAACGGGACCACATCAAAGGCAACAAAACACAGTAAGGGACCACAACAGAACAATATCAGGGGACAAAAAGACAACATACTTCCATGGGGGACCCCAACAACATAAAATAAGTCATCAAAAACGCACCTTTCAACTTTTCTTTTCGAAGGAAGTCCTCGCTGACGAACCACGCTTCCAAGGAAGTCGCTCCCCACCACAAACGCTGACAATGCTCCTTTCGACACCAATCTCCTTCGAAGCAACGAAGCTCTGTCTCAACGAATCACAGAACGAACACTACGTACCAATTCCCCAACCCTCGAAAAATATAATCCCCAATCTCACTCTGCCCCAATTTTACTTTGCCCTAATTTTTATCCCAATCTTAATTTAACCACATTTAAAAAAATCACAAACAATTTATTTTATTTTACACATAACAACAATCATTGCTTGCCACGTCAACCATAATTGGACACCTGACATGCACAGTCACTTAAACGTTATAACTTTTTAGCACCGTTAACGGCAGAGAATGATTTGAAACAACTTTTATAACTTAGGGACCAAACGTTGACAGTTTTAAAAGCGGTGACTAAATTGAACATCTACTTATAACTTGAAGACTAAAAAAGGTTTAAACCTAAAATATATTTCATGGGTTTTGGAAAGCTTGCTTTAGAATATTTATTTTGGAAAGTTTATTTCGAAAAGTATTATATACATTTTAGAAAACTTATTTCAGAAACCATATGCTCGAAAACTTGTTTCAAAATATAAAATAATTTAGAAAAGATTACCTATAAAAGTAAAAGAATTATTATTTTATTAGAAGATTTATAAGTGCAGAGAAAATGAAGAGTGTTAATCTAAAATTTTCCCTTTTTATGAACGAAAAAAGTTGTTTTTATTCGAGTCAACCTACAACCTAAAACTTAATGATACAACACATCAATAAATGACGAAATAAAACGTTTTTATTTAATATTTAGATGTAAAACTTAAAATTTTGTTTTTTTTTCCTATTATTAATAAAATATCTAATCTACAAAATAATAATATTTTTATAATAATAATAATAAATTACAATATTTTATGTTAACAATTTTATTACATATAATTTTAATTCGAATTCATACGATAATAATTATATATTATTATGTTTTTAAAACTTACTATACATTTTTTCAATACACAAATATTACATGTCATATTTTATTAGTTTTAAAATAAATTTATGAAATACGAATTATTTTAAAATAAATGTATTATCTAATACTACATAATTTTCTTCATTCATAATTTTTTCAAGCACTTATTTGAAAATATTACGTATAAAAGTAACATATTAAACAGTGGCATCCATGATAGGGCAAAAAGAAAAGTTACCATCTGCAGAGTGCAGATTTGAACTTGCACTCAATCAACAGTGAAACATGTTTTCGAAAGTTGAAAACAGATTCAAACTGCATCCAGTTGTTATTATTAACATGCTGCTACACCATTAGGGTTAATGTTCATAGAACTGAAATCACAAACATATTTACAAGCACTCAGGCTTATTACTTAATCCAAATTAGCTTGAATGCTCTTCAGGGATTTTCATCATCATCATCATCTAATAACCCCCTTGTATGAAAGCATTCAAACGCTCAACCTCTTGACGGTGCTCACGCACCACAGCACGAACCACATCTCCAATGGACACCATTCCAATCATCCCCTTCTCATCAATCACAGGAATGTGCCTGATTCTGTTATCTGTAAGAAAATGCAGAATAAGATCACAAACATGATTTACAAGCTTGTGTAATCATAAACTTATATGATATCTTTCCGAATGAACAATAATATATACATCTAGTAACAGTGTGAATTTTGGTCCTGTTATAATAATATCCAATTACAAACTGTGATTATAATAATGACTATCTCAGAAGTCATACCAAGGATGATTTTCAAAGCTCATACATACCAGTCATCAGTTGCATAGCCTGTAGAACTCTGGTATTGGGAGTGACTGTGATAAGTTTGTTCTGCAGTCACAACGTTAGAATTTTAGTTTAATTCTCTGAACAGATAACATAGCACAAATTGCAGGTTCACTATAGAATAGCAGTATGTTTGGCAAAGCTTAATTTTGGAAAAACAGTAGTTTGTTTCTCAAAAGCTCTTTCTGCAAGTTAGCAGAAATAATAAAATCTTTCTCCAAGTTGAAATAAACACAAGAAGTACCATAATACACATACCTCCTCAGTCATAATATCTCCAACCTTGGTAGACTTGGAAGATCTTCCCTGCACAATGATCTTTCTCAGATAATCTGAATGACAAAAAGACCAAATAGTTAACACAAATGACCAAAGGATAAACAGACAGTGCTGTAGATAAATAAGACTATTTAACTGTGTCGAAAAATATATTGATATGCAAAGGCTTTTCCTGGATTATTAGCTCGTTAGCCAATTAGACATTTTACTTCTCCAACATAAATCATTTTGCATTCTCATCAGAGCACATGCAGGTATTTACTACTTACAGCACATGATACAAAGAATCTTGAAAGCCAAAAGCACCATCGAGTGAATACAATACAACCCTTTTTAGATTTTACAGGGTGCCAAGTGTGTCAAGCATACCAATCTCATTTTTTCTTGTTCAGTTAGGCAATTATGTATATGATGCTCAATAGCTTAACATATAAAACATGCAGAATATATAGAACTGAACTATTCTTACCAAAAATCTTGCCCCAAAACTAAATAGAATTTTAGGATCTAATATGTCACAGATAGGGAGAAACAGATGAAGAGTTTTTCCCTCCTCTTTCTTTGTTTCTATAATATAGAAAATCTAAGTTCACTACTTTGCATTTCCAAACAATTTTATCGAGACATTAGCGTAAAGAATTGCATCAGACATAAGCCATTATTTTCTAAAGAAAACTAAATCATCCATTAGACAATTTATACGCCAATCGGATACCTCTTTCGGTTATAATCCCTGCAATTGCCTTATTCGCATCAGGTTTCACAACAACCAGAGCCCCAACATTGTTTTGGGTCATCTGCAATGGATGTCAATGTAAGAACATACATCAACCCATTGTAAACTCCCAGATTTATTCCAAAAACAACTGAAATAAAATCAAATAAACATTACCGATTTAACAGCATCATAAACAGTATCATCTGTGGTGCACCAAAGCCAGGATCCATCTGCACCCTTGCCTTTGTCTTTCATGATGTCTGCAATTGTTGTACTCTCAAAACCATGTTCCTCAATGCGAGCAGGTGTAACAGATTCAAACCGTGAGGAGGCGATTGGCTGTAACAGGGGATTCACCATGCGAACCCGTTGCAGAACAGCATTTTTAATGACATTCCCGTTGGACAAAAATGTTCTCAATCCTCCTTGCATTTTAGCTGTCTAGAAACCAGATAGAACATCTTAGAATTTTCGATTTTGCAGTTTAATCAGTCTCAAGTATATCCATGCACAGATTTATGACAAAATTAAGCGATGAAAATATCACTCCGAAAAGAACCGTACAAGAACAAACTACATGCAAATTGGGAGATTCTATAGAACTAGTTTTGGAGTCACAGAAACCATAACTCCAATTAGATCCAGGATCTGTGTTCCGAGAACAGAATAACCCTCGTGTCCAAGTAACAAATAGTTGGCTCAAATCATAGGAATCATTTGATTTACTTATCTTCTATATCCATAGAAGAATCTCAAACGGGAAAGTCGAGACATGTTAGAAGAAAAAAAAATCCTATCAGAAGCTGAAAACATGTCAAAATATTTACAGAAAAAAACAAAAAACAGTGAAACATGCAGAATTTGCAGATCCAATCACCAGATGGACATAAAAAGTTGAATCACACTCTCACCTCCCTTTTCTGTTCAGATTTCTTTCTTAGATCGCCAAGGGATGAAGATTGGATGTAAATATATAAAAGGTCACAAAAAGAAAACCTGGTCCCCGAGAAACCAAATCAATAAACACAACACAACCCTACCCACATCAGCATCAATACAACCTTAACTAAACTAAGAAGCCTTTATTATTTTTTTTCATTCAAATCTGACCAACCAGTATCCCTTTCGAATTAAATTAAGATGGGTGAGACGTGGACCCTTATATTTTACATTGATGATCACCCAAAATAACAAGATATCAACCACAACTCAAAAACTGTTCAGATCCTTATTTTTCAAACATCACAAGGCTCAAACTGAAAGAATGGTACATGGATCACACAGGACGACGGAAAGGCGAAATGAGATTATGAAGAAGAAGAAGAATAAGAGGAAGAAGAAGAAGAAGAAGAATACCAGAGAGTAAGGTGAAGGTTGTGAAAGAGAGTGTGAAGGAGCGGCGTGTAGATAGAATGGCTGAGCTGAGCCCTACCCTTGTAAGACACTGACAACACTTGACTTGTTCCTCAAATCTCACAATGACCGTGAAAGTGGGGCCCTCTCTATACTTTTGGATCATGACAATGATGACATTATCCAAATTATTATTATTATTATTATTATTATTATTATTATTATTTATTTTATACCTTTATTATTTCAATTTGCAATTTGGTAAGTTTTGAGTGATTCTGACAACCTATCTTATCTGCTGCCTAAGACAATATTGTTGTTATATATGCTGATTGATTGTTCTAAATTATTGTTACATTTTTCAGAGAATCTTCATATTTGTTATGTCAGTAATCTAGTTTTGATTTCAGTTATTGTTTTTCATGGATTCTGTTATTGGCTGAATATGTTTTAATCACAATAAATATTTAAAATTGGATTTATTGTATTTAATTATGCTAACAAGAATATTAGGAAAAAGTCATCTCCTTTAAATTTGTGTAACGGTTGAATTCTAAAACTAACCTGAAGAATTTTTCTTACAGCTAGGTTTGGACAAAAACCTTACAAGTGTTGGGTCCAGAAATTATGGATGCTTTATGTAACCTGGTAGTAAGAAAAGACTACCTTGTAAAATTATAAAATAATAAAAATGCAATAATACATACAACATTATAGGAAGCTAAAATTTATTGTAAAATAATAATATGCAATAATACATATATGAAGCTAAAATTCTGGATGTTTTTACGGACAAATTGGTCTGAGATTAATTTAGATATGACTCTATATTATTGAAATTGATTTGGATTAGGTCATTGAATCATCAAATTATATATATATATATATATATATATATATATATATATATATATATATATTGTGCGTGTATGAATATAAAAAAATAGAAGAAAATTATTATAAGAATGAAAAGTTTATTCAAGAATTATCATCGTAATTATATACGATAAAATTTGTGATTTTTTAAAAATGCTTGTGAATGTTGAATAATATTATTTTTTTATGAGTATTCACATATATAAATCTTGAGGTTAAATTTATGTAGTACTATTTTTTTTTTTCGTGATTTACAAAAATTAGAGATATACAAATATATTGTAATATTAAAGCATAATACAAACTAATTTTAAGATATTGAATTATACCTAATTCTACTACTTATTAATATGATATCATAAAATTCAACTTTTACGGTTGACTCAATCTTATGAAATTGATTTAGTATAAAATAAGTAAACTATTATAATATATATATATATATATATATATATATATATATATATATAAATATATGGGTTTACTAACTTGCGTACGCCTGTTTTTCAGTTGGTATATTTTAGCAATGTGTACTGAGTTTCAGTAGACAAAAATATTCTTATATACCATGAATTCTAAGTTTTAAGGTTAAGGGTTTCATTCTCAAAATTAAAAAAATAAAAAAAGAAACTCCCAACCTTTTCTCTGTCATCCCTACTTTATCCCCAATTGAAAAAAAATAAAAAACACTTGCCTTGTTTTAATAATTTTCATTCTCAAAACTATAAAAAATAAAACCCCAAACCCTTACTCACCTCCTTCATTCCTCTCAACCTTTTCTCCTTCATCTCTTTCACTCAAACATTTTCTTTGTCATATCTGCACTAGCACCAACTAAAAAAACACTCATTATTAAATAAAATGGTTAGAAAAAAAAATACTTACATAAATAAAATGAGTGTTTTTTTAGTTGAAGCTAGTGCAGAGATGATAGAGAAAATGTTTGAGTGAGAGAGATGAAGGAGAAAGGGTTGAGAGGAATGAAGGAGGTGAGTAAGAGTTTGAGGTTTCTTTTTTTAGTTTTGAGAATGAAAATTATTAAAATAAGGCAAGTGTTTCTGATTTCTTTTTCAACTGCGGCTAGAGTAGGAATGAAAGAGAAAAGGTTGGAGCGAAAGAGATGAAGGAGAAAGGGTTGAGAGGAATCAGAGAGGTGGGTAAGGGTTTGGGGGTTTCTTTTTTTATTTTTTTAATTTTGAGAATGAAAATTATTAAAATACCTTCAACCTTAAAACTTAGAATTCATGATATAAGGGTATTTTTGTCTACTGAAACCCGGTACATATTGCTAAAATGTACCAACTGAAAAACAGGCGTACGCAAGTTAACAAACCCCATATATATATATATATATATATATATATATATATGAGTTTGTGTACGTTTTTTTTCCAATTGGTATATTTTAGTAATGTGTATAGGGATGGCAAAAAAATTCGCACCTGTGGATATCTGCGAATAAAATTCGTGACAGATAGTTGAATACCCACAGATATTTACTACCTGAAACCCGCGGATAGCGTGTATTTTAATACCCGCTTATAAACAAGTTGGGTTCGAGTATTATACTATTTGTACCCGCGTATATCCGCTACCCGTAAAAAATAAAAATAAAAATTTAATTTTTATTTTTATTTTATTAAGTTAAATCTAATTAAAATTAGCATTAATTTATATTTTACAAGGTTAATTTTAATTAAAATTGTACTATATGAAGTATACCGATCGGAATTAATTGTCATTTATGGACAATTAATAGGTATTAATAAGTCATATTACCTTACTCTTTACAAAATATACGGTATTGATTATTGATTATTGGGTGGTTTGATTGTACAATATTGATTATTGAATATTGATTATTGGGTTTGATTGCCTAAAAATATACTGCACTAATCTAATTAATAAGTCAGACTGTGTTACTTTTTACAAGATATACAGATTTGATTGCCTAAAAATATACTACAATCAATAGGGTTGCCTACCATAGGCTCTATAAATATACGATGTCTAAGTACAATCTTTCTCTTGTATTCTAATAAAATTTAGACCTCTTTATATCTTGAGCGTCGGAGTGTCTTCTACACGTCAACAAACCATCGGAGTGAATGGCATTCTCATGAAGGATTGAAGATCAAAAGAGAACAAAGCACAAAAGGACGACTGACCCTCGGACTAATTCAACGAAACAAAAATTAAATTTTAATTATATTTTATATATTTTTTTGTAATTCTATTTAAATTTTATTTTAATAATTTATAAAAATATATATTTTAAAATATTTACAAGTATCCACGGATATCTGCAGGTTTTAAAATATCTGCAGATATTTTTTAAGCGGTATCCGTGCGGGTAGCGCGTCGGGTAGCGGATGAATTTTTTTTATCGAGTCGGGTTGCGGGTAGGCACTATCTGTGTCCGACCCAACCCGTTGTCATCCCTAAATGTGTACTAGATTTTAGTAGATAAAAATACCCTTCTGTATTATGAATTCTAAGTTTTAAGGTTAAGGGTATTTCAATAATTTTCATTCTCAAAACTAAAAAAAAAACGAGAAACCCCCAAACCCTTACTAACCTAATTCATTCCTCTCAACCATTTCTCTTTCATTTCTCTTGCTCCAACCTATTCTCTGTCATACCTACTATAGCCACAACTGAAAAAATCACAAACACTCGTCTAACCCTAATCCACCTTCCTCACTTATCCAATTTGTTTCTCTCTCATCTCCATACTCTCTCACCCACACAATTCCAATTGAAATGAAATCTTTTGGATAAATAAATGCGATTAGGAGGGTTCGATGAAAGGACATCAATTAAAATCCTGGATTTTCGAATTGAGAGAGATATTGAGAGAAATCAAGAATTCTCACTATTTCTTATATTCATGGATAGGTTAGGGCAACAATATTATAAAAAAAAATACTTAAAGAAAAACTAAAATACTGGAAAATTGAAACGAAATATAACTCGAGATCCATGTATTCTTTTTTTTAACTATCTTTTCTGTACTAGATTCAATTAAATTGGGACGAAATCTTTCATCATTTTAGAATTCTTTTTTTTTATCTTAGTTGTTTTCATCTTTTTCTTATATTCGGAAGGAAAAGCCTCTATAGAGACAAGAACTGCAGGAACTTTTGGATATTTTGCACCTAAGTATGCAGGTATCACTTAGTTTTTAAAACTTCCCTTTACCACACCATGTCTTTGTGAGAAATGTCGTATTGAGTCAATTTCTCAAATAAACAGTTGGAGTAGAGTAGGCAATAAATATATTTCAAGTCAATGACCAAGCTTGTTATGGTATTCCTGGGAATAATATATCTTAGTAAAATCTAGTTTCATTAATTAGGATATTATATAGAAAAACAGAATACATAAAACTTAGTCCATGTATAACTTACGTGACCATGTTCAAA
The DNA here is from genome assembly GCF_000741045.1 of Vigna radiata var. radiata. NCBI lineage: Eukaryota > Viridiplantae > Streptophyta > Magnoliopsida > Fabales > Fabaceae > Vigna > Vigna radiata. Next base: position 7,789,806 of record NC_028356.1, on the reverse strand, counting down.
ACAAACTATTCCTAAAAACAAGATCCTCCATATATATCATGATTTATTTTAGAAATAGTTTGTTCTGAACATGGTCACGTAATTTATTCGTGAACTAAGTTTTATGTATTCAGTTTGGCTATATAATAGACTAATTTGACGAAATAAAGTAGTACAATTTTGCACAGTTTTGCACCAGAATATTCATATACTTTTCAAACTGACAGAGGCCTGATACGCAAGCTGCAGATTATCAGTGAAAACCACAAAGTGTTAGTGTTGGTTGAACTAGTGAAACACAAACAATACCTAGTAGTGAGGCAAGAGATATCCAAATGGTTGAAGCCGGAAACATGGTCATTTCCATACAAGTTCTGAGGAATGTCATGGACAACTTTAGTGAGAATAACATATTGGGAAAAAGAGGTTCTGGAACGGTTTATAGAGGTGAGCTTCATGATGGTACAAGAATAGCAATGAAAAGAATGGGGGTGTGGGAGCAATAACAGGGAAGGGTGCAACAAAATTTAAGTCTGAAATTGCTGTTTTGACAAAAGTTCGTCACCAGAATCTTGTGGCTCTTCTAGGCTACCTTTGGAAGGGAATGAGAACCTGTTTGTGTAAGAGTACATGCCTCAAGGAACGTTGAGTATGCATCTTTTCAATTGGCTAGAGGAAAAAGTGGAATCACTGGAGTGGAACAGAATATTGATGATTGTCTTAGATATGGCAAGGGGTGTCGAGTACCTCCATGGCTTGACCCATCAAAGCTTCATACACAGGGACTTAAAACGTTCAAACATTCTCCTTGGAGATGATATGAGGGCAAAGATTGCGAATTTTGGTCTTGTTCGTCTTGCTCCTAAAGGAAAAGCCTCTATAGAGACAAGAATTGCAGGAACATTTGGATACTTGGCACCTGATTATGCAGGTATCACTTATTTTCATAACTTCCCTTCACCACACCATGTCTTTATGAGCAATTTCGTGTTGAGTCAATTTCTCAAATAAACAGTTGGAATAGAGTAGGCAATAAATATACTTCATGTCAATGACCAAGAGTCCTATTATGGTATTCTTGGGAATAGTATACCTTAGTAAAATCTAGTTTGATTAATTAGGCTATTATATAGCCAAACATAATACATAAAACTTAATCCACGGACAACTTACGTGACCATGTTCAAAACAAACTATTCCTAAAAACAAGATCATCCCTATATATCATGATTTATTTTAGGAATAGTTTGTTTTGAACATGGTCACATAAGTTATACTTGGACTATGTTTTACGTATTATGTTTGGCTATATAATAACCTATTTTGACGAAACAAAGTAGTACAGTTTTGCACAGTTTTGTACAAGAATATCCATATACTCTTCAAACTGGTGTAAGAGCACCACGAGTCCTGATACACAAGCTACAACTTATCAGTGAAAACCACAAAGTGTCAGTGCTGGTGGAGCTAGTGAAACGCGAACAATACCTAGCAGTGATGCAGGAGATATCCAAATGGTTAAAGCCAGAAACATGGTCATTTCCATACAAGTTCTGAGGAATGTCACAGACAACTTCAGTGAGAAGAACATATGAGGACAAGAAGGCTTTGGAACGGTTTATAGAGGTGAGCACCATGATGGTACAAGAATAACAATGAAAAGAATGGAGTGTGGGGCAATAACAGGAAAAGGTGAAGCAGAATTCAAGTCTGAAATTGTTGTTTTAACAAAAGTTTGCCACTGACATCTTGTGGCTCTTCTAGGTCACGGCTTGGACGGGAATGAGAAGTTGCTTGTGTATGAGTACATGCCTTAAGGAACATTGAGTAGGCCTCTTTTCAATTGGCCAGAGGAAGGACTGGAACCACTAGAGTGGAATAGAAGATTGAATATTGCCTTAGATGTGGCAAGGGGTGTTCTGTACGTCCATGGCTTGACCCATCAAAGCTTCATACACAGGGACTTAAAACCTTCAAACATTCTCCTTAGAGATGATTTGAGGGCAAAGGTTGTTGATTTTGGTCTTGTACATCTTGCTCCGGAAAGAAAAGCCTTTATAGAGACAAGAATTGCACAAAATTTTGGATACTTAGCACCTGAGTATGCCAGTATCACTTAGTTTTATAACTTCCCTTCACCATACCATGTCTTTATGAGCAATGTCGTATTGAGTCAGTTTCTCAAATCAACAGTTGGAATAGAGTAGGCAATAAATATATTTCAAGTTAATGACTAAGTGTCCTGTTATGGTATTCTTGGGAATAATATACCTTAGTAAAATCTAGTTTGATTAATTAGGCTATTATATAGCCAAACATAATACATAAAACTTAGTCCACGGACAACTTACGTGACCATGTTCAAAACAAACTATTCCTAAAAACAAGATCCTCCCTATATATCATGATTTATTTTAGGAATAGTTTGTTTTGAACATGGTCACGTAAATTATACGTGGACTATGTTTTATGTATTCTGTTTGGCGATATAATAGCCTATTTTGACAAAATAAAGTAGCACAGTTTTGTACAAGAATATTCATATACTTTTCAAACTTGTATAAGAGCTCCACGGGTCCTAATACACAAGCTGCAACTTATCAGTGAAAACCACAAAGTGTCAGTGTTGGTGGAACTAGTGAAACGCGAACAATACCTAGCAATGATGCAGGAGATACCCAAATGGTTGAAGTTGGAAACATGGTCATTTCCATACAAGTTATGAGGAATGTCACAGACAACTTCAGTGAGAAGAACATATGGGGACGAGGAGGTTTCGGAACAATTTATAGAGGTGAGCACCATGATGGTACAAGAATAACAGTGTAAAGAATGGAGTGTGGGGCAATAACCGATAAAGGTGTAGCAGAATTCATGTCTGAAATTGTTGTTTTGACAAAAGTTTGCCATCGACATCTTATGGCTCTTCTAGGTTACGACTTGGACAAGAATGAGAAGTTGCTTGTGTATAAGTACATGCCTCAAGGAATGTTGAGTAGGCCTCTTTTCAATTGGCCAGAGGAAGGACTGGAACCACTGGAGTGGAATAAAAGATTGAATATATTGCCTTAGATGTGGCAAGAGGTGTCGAGTACGTCCATGGCTTGACCCATCAAAGCTTCATACACAAGGACTTAAAACCTTCAAACATTCTCCTTAGAGATGATATAAGGGCAAAGGTTGCTGATTTTGGTTTTGTGCGTCTTGCTCCAGAAAGAAAAGCCTTTATAGAGACAAGAATTTCATGAACTTTTGGATACTTGGCACCTGAGTATGCAGGTATCACTTAGTTTTATAACTCCCCTTCACCACACCATGTATTTGTGAGCAATGTCGTATTGAGTCAGTTTCTCAAATAAATAATTGGAATAAAGTAGGCAATAAATATATTTCAAGTCAATGACCAAGTGTCGTGTTATGGTATTCCTGGAATAGTATACCTTAGTAAAATCTAGTTTGATTAATTAGGCTATTATATAGCCAAACATAATACATAAAACTTAGTCCATGTATAACTTACGTGACAATGTTCAAATCAAACTATTCCTAAAAACAAGTTCCTTATATATCATGATTTATTTTAGGAATAATTTGTTTTGAACATGGTCACGTAATTTATACGTGGACTGAGTTTTATGTATTCTGTTTGGCTATATAATAACCTATTTTGACAAAATAAAGTAGTATAGTTTTGCACCAGAATATGCATATACTCTTCAAACTGGTATGAGAGCTCCACGTGGCCTAATACACAAGCTGTAACTTATCAGTGAAAACCACAAAGTTTGAGAATGCAAAGCGAGAAACTATCCACCAAAATCCCTTCCTTTGGTGGTCTACACTATGACCATTGGAGTGAATTAATGGAAAAACTACTTTGTGGCAAGGGGCTTTGGGACTTGGTTAAGACTGGTGTTGAGGAACCGGTGGAGGGCACTAATGAACAGTTGGAAAAGTTGGAGAAATCCAAACTTGCGAACCATAAGGTAAAGCATTACCTTTTTCAAGTTATTGATTGACCTATTTTCAAACAAATTTTGGACAGGAGTACGTCCAAATATTTTGGGATTCATTGAAACTTAAATTTGGAGGAAATGAAAACATAAAGAAATTCATGCTTAATGGTTTGAGACAGGAGTTTGAGGTGCTTGAAATGATCGACACAGAAACTTTCACGAAATATTTTGCCAGGGTAATGACAGTGGCCAACAAGATGTGCAACAATGGAGAAAATATGTCAGACTCCAAGGTGGTTGAAAATAATACTTTGTACTTTGACATATCCTTTCACTTATGTGGTGGTCTCGATTGATGAACTACACCTTGTGGCCTATGAGCAAAAGTTTAAACGAATCACCCGGGATGATGAGAAAGTACTGATGTCAGAAAGTAGTCGAGGCAGAGGTCGAGGAAGAGTTAGAGAGTCTAACCAAGGTCGTGGACGTGGCAGAGGAAGACAACCTTTCTCAAAAGCAAATGTGAAATGTTTCAAGTGTGACAAATTGGGTCATTTCCAGTATTAATGTCCGTAATGGTAAAAAGAAGAAAATTATGCATAAGTAACGTAGATGAGTTGCTCTTGATGGCTAATTATGTTTTTTTATGTATCAAATGTGTTTTGTGTTAACATGTTAGTTGTTTACATCAGTTGACACATAATTGTTTCAATATCGTATGAAAAAAGTGTTTGACATAACTTTTTGGCTTAATAGCCTCTTTTGTCCCCAGTTTTACTCGATTGTGTTAATTTGGTCCCTGGTTTTAAAAAAATGTCAACTTAGTCCTCATTTGGTAAATTTTGCGTCAACTTCATCCCTTCCGTTAAATAAAAACACAGAGTTAAAGATTGATGATCTGGCATAAACGTGGCATTTTAAAATTATATGTGTGGTAACCTGTTTAGTATTTTCTTTAATTATAATTAATTTTGATTAATGTTTTAATTTTAATGACTTTTAATTATATTTAATGTGACATTAGTCAACATTTGACCATCCCCTACCTCCAAGCCTTTCACTTCGTCGCGTCGTTCTCTCCATCGCGAGACAGATAATCTTCTTCTTCCAAAAAATAATGTTGCAGTTAGCAATGGATCAAATCTTCTTCTTCTTCCAAAAGACAGATTGAATCTTCTTCTTCTTCTTCCAAAAATCTTCGTCACACCGTTCTCCCCTCTCCCACTTTTCCTTTTGTCCCGCTCTGCCTTCCCCACCCTATCACCACCCCCATCCCCATCAAACCCCTCTTTCTTACGCCCCTGTCAACCCTAATTTCCATAATTTTAAGAGACCCCGAATCCACCCTGTCGTTCCGTCCCACTACCCTCACAATGCCCAATTCAATGGGTTGCGCAAGGATGCGTTGCGATTTATCAACGACTATTATGGTTTGGTTCTCTTGCTTTGCGGGTCTGAGGAGGCACGATGTTGATGCGCGATGAGATGCTCGCGGTGGGGATGGTTTCTACATGATTAGGGTTCTTCAATTTGAGGCTCTTTTTGATTGGGGTTTCGGGGCTGGTTGCATTTCCTTACAGGTTTCGAAGGAGAAGTATTGAACTCGTGATGAATCTAGTGGTTTTGGAATGGATGAAACTCACAAGGTGGAGGCGCGATCTGGGTTTTGTATATGGGTTGTTGTTTATTATGCTGAGGTTGATGCATGTCAAGACACAAAGGATGATGAAGATGGCGTGGAGGAGATTGGAGTTTTCACGGTGGAGAATGGAGGAGAAGATGAACTTTCTCAAGTTCTCTCTCTTGTTGCGATTTGGGTGGTTGATGGAAGAACGAAAGAATTGTCACGGTGGTCTGAGGCTGCTCGCAGTGGTGCATCAATGGAGGTAAGGCGATTCACTGTGGTTGTTGGACGGCGTTGGTTGTGTTCTCGAAAGTGGTTGAGGATGAATGAGGAGTTGATGGTGTCCTTGGATGGTTGCGCGAAGAACGACGATTCCGGTGACAGTGGCAACACGAGGAGGTTTATGGAATTAGGGTTGTGGCAACGACATCATCAAATCACTCTTAAATTCCCCATTCGCAAACACGTCAGCATAGACATATCTATAAAATAACACGTATTCTGTCACATCATCAATCCTTGTTAACTCATTGGCAAGTGTACCAAATCGTTCAAGTAATAAAACTGGTAAGACCAAGTATCGTTTTCCCAAGAGACTTGTGCAACACATGACAATTATTCCTTTTATAACTCAATTAGACATCAAAGTGCACAAAAACACAAGAAACTCTTTTTGGTATTTTATCAAACAGTTGGTGTGCAAGAAATTTAACATAGTGTATTTACAATTTGTCAAGACTAGAATTCATCCATTTCATTCTCATGCATTCACAAACATCTCAATTTCATCCAATAAGTATTCAATTTCAATTCTAGGTTCAATCATATTTCTCAATACTTCAAGAACCACAATTCATGCCATGGGTGATCAAGCCACAACAAACATTAAGCAAAGAAATCAAATACTAACATGAATTGGAAAAGCATATATCATTAGCATCACAAAATACATAAGAATTTCATGTTTTACAACTAATCTCAACAAATAGGAAAAGCCCTCCATGGAGGAGAACTTAGGGTTTTACAAATTGAAGAGATAAGGAAGAAATTGGAACCAAAGAGAAGATGCAAAGCCTTTCCCAAGGTTCTTGGCAGCTGCTCCATGCTCCATTTGCGCCTCCCCTACGCATCTTCATCTCCAATCTGTGACCCATCTTCTTCCTCAACCCAAAAGGGGCAAAATCACCATTGAAGAAGCTTGAAGACCCAAGGAGGAGTGGGAGAGCTTCCCAACACCCCAAATAGCCTCCAAGGGCCTCTCCCAATCTCTCTAGGTGAAGAATGAAGTGTAGGAGGAGAAGTCCCTCAAAAATCGCGAGAGCCATGTTTAAATAACCCATTTTTGACATATCAGCGAGAATTCGCGCCCAGCTCGGATTCCTGGCGCCCAGCGCCACTTTTCACTGCATCAGATGTGAAAAACAGCAAGATCTCGCGCCCAGCGCGGATTCCTGGCGCCCAGCGCGGATTCTCTCTGCAGCTCTGGCACCCAGCTTGGAATTCTGGCGCCCAGCTTGGGCGGTTTTGACAACATTCTAAAATTTAGGCTCCTGTGCGATTCCAAAGGCGTCCAACATGGGTATTTGCTTCAGATTGATCTTTTATTGTCCCAAAACATGTTCCCTTGAGTTCTTGCTTGTTTTCCTCCACTAGAATTGCTTCCTATTCCTTTATTTCACACACTCAAACATAGAGATTAGAGGTAAAAACAAGCATATACTAAATAAACACAAGAAAACTAGAAAACACACTAAACGTGAGGATAAAACAAAGTAAAAGTTATGAAAGAGTTGATTTTGCCACTAAAATGATGTTTAAATAATGGTAAGAATTAACATTATCAATCCTTAACTCCGTTTGTTTCTGTTTAACAGAAAGGACAAAGTTGACGTAAAATTTACTAAATGAAAACCAAGTTGACACTTTTTTAAAATCAGGGACCAAATTGACACAATCAAGTAAAACTAGAGACAAAAGAAACTATTAAACCTAACTTTTTTTAACATAATTAAATTAAAATGATTAAGTAAATTTATTTTTAAAATTTAAGATTAAAATATATCAAATTTCACACATAAATAAATTTTAATTTCACAATAAAATTTAAAACTAAAAACATATTTAATCTTAAAAAAAATAACTTACTTTACTTTTACAAACATGTTTTTAGGTGACCTTTATACTATTTAAAAAAATATTCAATCATAAATATTTAATTGATGACATATAATAACAAAGATGAAAATTCATAATTTTAAATTTGGTTTAAATTTGAAATAAACTAAGAAATAATATTGTTTTTATGAGAACTAAATTGAAAACTCATTTCTATAATTCTATTTAGGTAAAAAATGAATAATAAAGCTTAGAATATGCATATATAACTAAACAATAAAACTGTAATTATTTCATAAAAAATAATCTATTAATTAATTTATCTTTGAAAAAAAATAAAAGGAATTATGGATGCAAAGTAAGAGTGAATAATTTGAGATCTGTGGTGATGGCGATTGGATTGATACGGGAACTTGTGAAGTTGTCTTTTAGCGGGGAAGGGCTTTTGGCAAATGTCCCTGAGTTATTACTCGTCTTCATCTGTCTCCAAAATCAATAACACTTAAATAATTTTCTTTTCTTTTCTGCATTATTTTTATATAACTGTTTTCTTTTATTTTTTATAAAACATGTTATAATATTTAGGTTTAATTATAATTTACCTTCATGATAAATTTATGTAATTTTAATTGAATTTTTATTCAATCTTTATGGTTTATTCAGTTTTTAAAATTTTAATTGAGTTTATGTAGTTTAGATATATTTTGGTAATTATTTTGTATTTTCATATCATTGTTACATAATATTTTGTTTTGTTGTAGGGGACTATTACCTAGAGATATTCCTTCAAGATTCACTGTATTTAATCAAAATTGTTTTAAATTTAGTTAACATTATAAAATATAAAATATGTAACTATAAAATTATTATGAAATATGAAATTATAAAATTATAATATTATAAAATAATTAAATTAAAAAATTAAAGATTAAAAAATTACAATTTAATAATTTTATATTTTCATAATTTCAAAATTTTATAGTTTCACAATTTTATAATTTTGTAATGTTAGAGTTTCATAATCATATTTTGTAATTTTAGAGTTTTATAATCATCTAGTTTTATAATTGTATATTGGTATATTTTATAATTTAAATGATTATGATATTATGTGTTTTTATAATCTTATAATTTTATAATTTTGTGAATTTGTTAATTTTGTATTTTCTAATTTTATAATATTATAATTTTATAGATACATGTAAGACCTGAGAAAAGAAACTATTGGGATTGTACACATGGCAGTAGTAGATAAAGGGCTGAAATTTTCTTAGCAAAATAAGGTGACTTAACTTTTCTAAGTCTTTCCCTTTGTCTGAAGAATCGGTGCATTTCCTTCAATGTTTTCTCCTCCCTTTTCTACATTCTTTCCACCTTATTTCAAAAATTGAGTCGTTAAATTGTTGATTAGAAGCTTTCTAGACAATCCTGAAGCTAAGAGCAACAATCTCCACTGATTAAATTCTGTTTCTTCAACCGATAAGTGTTTTCCCTTTTCCCCGTGTGTTTGGAAGCTGTGATCATGCAACAGATTTGCTTGCATGTAGCTTTCATATGTTTTCCTCCAATCCTTAACCTAATTTAGGTTCTAAAATCTATTCTTCATTCCCAAATGGATAACCTATAGGTGGTCATAGCAATTTCTAGCGATGCAAGAAAGCAGGTAGAATTTTGTCTCGTTGTGCAACTGTGTATAGGTACGGGAAGTTGTGGTTTTTGTGCTGTTTTGTGAAATTCTTGGGTTGCATGAGTTAGATTTAGTAGAAATTGTGATAGAATGCATGTGAAGATTATGTGTTGGACTTTGATTATAGTTAATCTGAAAATTTGTGATTTTTGCCTATTTTTATTTTGTTATGAATTGTGAATTGGATGCTTATGAACTGGTATTGATGCAATGTTGCGATGATATTGAGTGGTTAGATGGAATGAATTTTGTTAAATAGTTTAATAGGAGATAGTCAAGTGAAGTATTGGAGTTTTAGGTCCTATGAAGAGAGCCAAGTAGTCAAAATTTGAATTGGGTATTTCAAGTTGTTCTGGTCAGTTTAGATAGCTTGGGTAAGTCAATTGTGACTTATTAGAAGGGCTAAAAGTTTTAACAATAGTTTCTAAGTTGTAGATTCAGAATTGAGTACCTAGGTTGATAAAATTGAAGATTTAGAGTGTAAATCAATGTAAAATCACTAGATAATGAGGTTAGAAAGTATTAGAATCAATTAGGCAAATTTAATCGAGTATATAACATAATCTAGGAGGGGTAGAAGTTGAGAAAAGTTGATAGAATTGGTAAGTTTGGAGGTAGTTGCTTAATTCTGCATATTTTGCTGTTGTAGATTATGCAGACTTGCTAAGCGAATCCATTCGCTCAGTGAGTGAAGGAAAAATGGGGTTTGCTGTCAGGGGGTTTTAGCTTAGCGAGGAGCTAGCTAAGCGAATTATGAGTAATTTTTGGTATTTTTAGCTTAGCGAGAGGCTAGCTAAGCGAATTATGGATATTTTATTTTTGACATTTTTAACTTAGCAAATATTGTGAGCTGAGTGAAATCCTTTACTCTGACTTACTCTTTTCTTCTTCTTTCTTGAGTGATAATTGATTGTATGATTAATATATGACTCCATATGGTTTAGAATGGTATGTTGTAAATAATAAGAGGATGTCTGTAATTGAAACTCCAAGTAAGATCTCTTGGTGAGATCCTTGTAGTGTTTAAAATGAATATAGGGACTCAGTCTTGGGGGTTATCCTAACACTCTAATGATATTTCATTCTCACATAGAGAAGATAGATGCATGTGGTGAGAATAGTAGGAGGCCTAAATCCCTTCTCAATAATGAAGCCAACATCATCTGCATCCTCCATTCAACATCATCTCCTTCAAGGACTTGGCCACCATTAATAACATTCACATCTCCTTGCAAGTATGAAGCAAGTATGAACTTAATATAATTTGGTGTAATTTTGAGTTGATATCTCGCTTGGTAGAAGATATGGAACCATGGAAGATTGAATTTAGGTCAGAGACTCTGCACTTAAATTTTGAGATTTTGACCGTTTTGTCCTTTTCTAAATCTGAATTTACACATATGCAATCCAAATTTTTAATACAAAATTCAATATTAATGCCATGTCAGATTAATGAAACGGCCGTTTGTCTAATTTAACGGTAGACCTCTAATTGTTTCAATTTTACAAAAATAATAACCAATTGAGAAGTTGAAAAAGAAAAAAAACTAATCAAAAATAACAACTTACGGATATATTAAACCTAAAAAATATGTCTTATTACTTTTGCTTTTCAAAAGTTTAAGTGTTTAACATGTAGATTAACTAAACACTAATTTATAAAAAAAAAATTAAAACTCTATTTAAATCCCTCTTTTTGTGTATTACAATTACAAAAATGTTACCGTCTCTACAATTATAACTATTTTAAAGAAAATGGTATAAAATATTAACGTAAAATCATTAATTTGCATTATGTTAACTTAGGAATGACACACCTAAGAAAAAGGTTTTTAAACTTAGGAAGTGTTCGTTTCTAAAGAAAATACTATTTACACAAATTTACATAGACAGATAAAAATTTAAACTAGTGTTTGTTTAGATAGATTGGAGAGGAAGGGAAGGCGAGTAAAAGCAAAATGTATGTTTCATGCATGATCTGGGTGGATTTGTGAATATTTCTCACATTTACCCTTACCATCCAAGTACTTCTCATATTTGCAGGCATTGAACCAAAATTACTTAATGAATTCCTTTCTACGTCTCTTAATAATTAATAATAATAATAATAATTAATATTTTTTATTATTATTATTAATTATGAAAAACATTATTACTATTATTTCAATTTATATATTACTATTTTTTTACATTTTAAAAATTATTTTTTTCTTATAAATATTTTTACAATTATATATTACATTAAAAATTATTATTTTATATTATATTTATAATTAAAGATATTTTGATAATCTTTAATTTCTATCAATTAAACAATTTTTTTTATCTGTCACATCGATTAAATCTCACACTAAATTTTACAAACTTTACTTCCAAATCCACTAAAAAAAACAAAATCAATTCATCTTTAAATTTTCTCAAATCTATCAACTAACTCTTCTCCAAAGAGCGTTACTCTCTACACCTCACTTGTCTCACCCAGCACCTTCTAAATAAGAACTTTGTCCTTCTTCATTTAATAAAATAAGGGTTAAATATGTTTTTGGTCCCTTAACTTTTAGTAAAAATTGGAATTAGTTCCTCTTCAAAACTTTGGCCTAATTTAGTCCCTCAATTTTAGAAATGTATGAATTTAGTCTTTTAACCAAATTTTGTTAACTTTATTTGCTGTTTCAAACGCGTTTCTCTGTGAACATTGTAGCAAAAATATGTCAAACAGTATAAACAACCCAAATGTTATCATGAAATGTGCTTGAAACATCAAATAAATCTAACAAAATTTAGTTAAAAGGACTAAATTCATACATAGTTGAAGGACTAATTTAGGCCAAAGTTTTGAAGAGGGACTAATTCCAATTTTCACTGAAAGTTAAGAGACCAAAAACATATTTAACCCATAAAATAATAATTTTTTAACCACTAACAATCTTTAACACTGTATTTTAATCCCTGCACCTAATCTTATTAACAAAATTAAATTTAATACAACCATTTTTTTGACTTACAAAAGTCATTCATGTTTTCTTTATCTATTATTTTATGTTAACTAGTTCTTAAATTTGCTCAATATATATATATATATATATATATATATATATATATATATATATATATATATATATATATTTCTCAATTGTTTTGGCTTGATACTTGTTTAATATGTTTGTGATTAATCAAATCAAGTTCACGAGAATTCTTTATTAATAGGACTCCCAAACTACAATTTTTCAATCTAAATTATAGTGGGTCACTTTTTAAGATTCTACATACAAAATTAATATAAAAACTATTTATTTATATTATGGATTAATTTCAAAAATGTATTTAATTCTTGAATTTATTTTTCAATGTATATAATGTAAATTCAATTAAATTAAATTTTAATTTTAATTAATTTTAACTTAATAAAATATAAGATAACATTTAACTCTAATTAAATTTAACTCAATAAAATATAAAATAAAATTTAATTTTGATTAAATTTAACTTGATAAAATATAAATTAAATTTTAAATTTAGTTAAGTTATCAAAATATAATTTTAATTTTACTTTCGTTTTTTTCAGATAATTGATACTGTGAGAGTTCCTTACCAGACCATTGTTTCAACTGATATATTCCCTTTGTTATTTTGGAGTTGCACCGTCTCACATCTCTTCCTTAACAAACTTCTTTTCTTATCCACACGTGTCTCATAACTCATTTACCAACTCTAAATTTTTTAATACATTAAATATAAAACAAGATAACAGTGTCTTATAATAACCAATTAGATATATGAAAAATTTAAATGTTCAATGTATAAATAATTTAATAAAAATTAATTAAAAATATTTAAATTTTTTAAAGTTTTAAAATTTAATCAAACTTATATTTTAATGTGGATTATAAATGAGTTTTAAAAATATTTCATTTTAATAATTTACATTTATGAAATTTATTTTAAAATAATAATTTTGACAAAAGGAATTCTGCTGAAATAGGTGTAGCTGAGATCGCTGGCAAGTTATGGTTGCATCTAGGTAGTGACTTTCTGAGGTTGTAACTGGTGGAGGGTCTAATGAGGTGAGCCACCGCATTTCTACTTTTCAATGGTTAAAGACCACTGTTGCTTCTTTTGAAGTATTAAGGTACAATTCAATATAGATTTTTATTTATTTATTTATTAAATATTAGGACTAAATATGTTTTTTTAACTTTAAATAAAAATAAAAATTAATTATTTTTATATTTCTTGTATAATTCACTTTTCAAGTTTATAAATATGTTAATTTAATTATTCTAATTAATTATTTTTAAATTTATTTTATGTTTTAATAATATTTTAGTTCTTGAAATTAAAAGAAAAATCTACATTTGTAAAATTTAATTAATTTAGGATGTGCCGATTTTAAAGTGAGAAGCAAATGGTAATCATACGGTGAAATACAAAAATAATCATAGCACTGTATGTAATAGTCTGTTTAATATCTTTTTCCTCCAAGGAAAAGAATGGTAGATTTATCCGAGTGCCTTAAATTTCTATTTTTTTTTTAATTGAGTTTTATCACTAATCACAATGATCTATTGTGATCTTACACCTTCAAGTACAACATTACAAATTAAACTAACAATAAAAACAAAATTTCGGAAATTATAATTACTTACAAAAATAACAATGTTTCCTTAATTATATACTAAAATAAAATTTAAATAACCATTGGAAAACATGAAACAATGTCACTTTTAGTAGGATGATTAAATTCTAAAAGTTTATTTTTATTGTTGTCTAAGTTTATAATGTTGTATTTGAGTTTACATAATCAAATGGTTACATCACCCATATATATTATCAATTATAGCGTATAGAGTCATTTTAATCTATATTTTTATTTGAGTTTATTAGAAGAATGTTAAATTAATTTTAATTTGGATAAAAATAGAATTAATAACTTTTATCTTTATGGTCTGTACCAATCTTTAGTTTTGGCTTATAATATTATGAAAAATATCAACTCACATTGTTAAAATTAGTACGGATTGATAAATTTTTAATGAACCAAGATAATATGATTTTTACACTAAATGTTTAGATTTTTAATTCATAATATATATATATATATATATATATATATATATATATATATATAATGTTAGAGTCATTTTCGACCTTTACATGTTCCTTTTATTTTTCGAATACTTTTTATTTTTTTACTACCATACTTGATCACATAGAAGACCACAAAGCTACCAAATGAACAATATTGGGAGACATCCAAGAAGTATGAAAACACAATAAAGTTATTTAATTAAAGAAATAAATGATCATTTGTAAATGACATTTTATGAATAATTAGATTTTTAGGATTCATTTAATGATACATAACATTGTAATTATAATTTCAAATGTAATAATCTAGTTCTAAATTTTTTATATTAATCATCACTGTTTAATTATGTGCACTATGTGGCTATTATTTGACATGTGATATTTTAATTTAGTTTCAAATGTAAATTGTTATTGTTGTAGTACACGTTTTAAAGGGCAGTATTTTCATAATTTTGATAAATGAAATATTCTTGACTCTTCTGATAAACCAAATTAGTCAAAGATGACAATGAGTATTTTAAAATAAAATATAAAATTCAGACTGAGAAGCACTAAAGTTACACTAGTTGTACCGATTTCCGCAGTCATGCCAAATGATTGGAGGAGTGGAACTGTCCAAGAACAATTTTGCATCTTCAAGGATTAGTTTCTTCTCATTCCTAATCCACACTTAATACAATTATGCCTCCAAAATTCATATAGCTGCATAAGAAATAATAGAAAAATAATAATATTTATTATTATTATTATTATTATTATTATTATTAAAACATTATAAAAAAAAATAATCAGTGCCATTGTTTACCAATAATTATAATTACATAGTAACTAGGTTATGAGTTATCTGAATGAAATCGTGGTTAGGTGGAGGCAAATTCAACAAGGTTCCAAATTTCCACTCGTCTATAAATTCAGATCCGCACGTTAACCAAATCGCAATTCGTACTTCAGAGTCCTATCGTTTTCCACGTAAGTCACACACAAGCTCCAAAAACAGAAACACTGAATTCACCGCCGATGGAGATCGACGGCAACGTTCTCGCCGCCAAGTCGTTGGTCCGCTTCGGCGTGCGCCATATGTTCGGCGTGGTGGGAATTCCGGTGACGTCGCTGGCAAACCGCGCCGTCGCCCTCGGCGTCCGATTTATCGCCTTCCACAATGAGCAGTCCGCGGGCTACGCCGCCTCCGCCTACGGCTACCTCACCGCGACCCCCGGCGTTTTCCTCACCGTCTCCGGCCCCGGCTGCGTCCACGGCCTCGCTGGCCTCTCTAATGCCTCCGTCAACACCTGGCCTACCGTCCTGATCTCCGGCTCCTGCGACCAGGCCGACGTCGGCCGCGGCGATTTCCAGGAACTCAACCAGATTGAAGCCACCAAGCCTTTCTCCAAACTCTCCGTCAGAGCCTCTCACATCTCCGAAATCCCGGCCCGTGTGGCCCAAGTTTTGGAATGGGCCCAATCAGGTCGGCCGGGTGGATGCTACTTAGATCTCCCCACCGATGTCTTGCATCAAAAGATATCAGAATCCGAAGCGGAAAAACTCTTAACCGAAGCGGAAAAAAACCGCGCGAAACCCGAACCTTATTCTATTTCCAATTCGAAGATCGAAGAAGCTGTTTCTCTGCTTAGACGAGCGGAGAGGCCGTTGATTGTGTTTGGAAAAGGAGCGGCGTACGCGCGTGCGGAACACGTTCTTACGAAGCTGGTGGAGACGACTGGGATTCCGTTTCTCCCCACTCCGATGGGTAAGGGGTTGTTGCCGGATACTCACGCGCTTGCTGCCACCGCTGCTAGGTCACTCGCTATCGGGAAGTGTGACGTGGCGCTTGTGGTTGGAGCGAGGTTGAATTGGCTTCTCCATTTCGGTGAGCCACCAAAATGGTCGAAGGATGTGAAGTTTATCTTGGTGGATGTGAGTGAGGAAGAGATTGAGCTGAGAAAACCTCACTTGGGTTTGGTGGGTGATGCTAAGCACGTGATTGAGGTTTTGAATAAGGAGATTAAAGATGACCCGTTTTGCTTGGGGAACACGCATCCGTGGGTGCAAGCGATTTCGAACAAGGCGAAGGATAATGTGGCAAAGATGGAGTTTCAGTTGAGGAAGGATGTTGTGCCGTTCAATTTTTTGACGCCTATGAGGATTATACGCGACGCTATTGCAGATTTAGGAAGTCCTGCTCCTATAGTGGTTTCCGAAGGGGCTAATACCATGGATGTGGGAAGGTCTGTGTTGGTTCAGACCGAACCCCGGACGAGATTGGATGCAGGCACGTGGGGGACCATGGGAGTTGGTCTTGGTTACTGCATTGCCGCCGCTGTTGCTTCTCCTGACCGGCTCGTGGTTGCTGTTGAAGGGGATTCTGGATTTGGGTTTAGTGCCATTGAAGTTGAGGTACATTCTTGACTCATCATGCCTTGTTTATTCTGCATAGTAAATTTCTTAGCTGTACTTGTGCAATAAGTTTATATGTGTGCTTGATAGAGACATTGTCATTTCTATTCGTTTTACTGTCCTATGCAAACTGAACCAAGTCCTGGAATTGAGATGACACATGTGCCATCTGTTGGAATAGATTATAGGATGGTGTTCCTGAAGGTGTAAATAGATTTGTTAATTGTGACGAATATATTCCCCTTCTCCCTGTCATTGGAATAGTGGTTCAGCCTACACTGGACTAAACAGTATTATCCCAATGTTCATTTACTTCGTAGATGAGGGAGTCAAAAACAAAATGGATGAAAAAGTACCTGAGTTCTAAGTCGCATTTGGCTTGCTTAACTGTAGTATCTCAGTAGTATGCGATTTTGACTTCTTTTGAGAACTTCTAAACAAGGTTTTGCTGTTCTTGTTTGTTGTAATTCTGCATTTTTCTGTTTTCGGTTATCTTTTCTCAAAGACTTGAGAAGTTTTATATCTTTTAGCCTGAACCAGGAAAATAAGTTTCTTCAAGCTTGGAATGAGAATGCTTATGGATTTTAGTTTATTTAAATGGTTTTCTTGTTTTAATAACTTAGACACTCAATTTTTGTTCCAACCATTTATTTTCAAGTTTATAAATTGTTTTAATAACTGAGACACTCAACATGACTGTATGATTTAGTATGTTTTTAATGTCATTGTTGCTACTGACACAATTGATTTTTCGGAATACAAGAACGCCATGTGATGCTTTGTCTTTTTTCCAGACATTGGTTCGGTACCAGCTTCCTGTGGTTGTGATTGTTTTCAACAATGGGGGTGTATATGGCGGTGACCGTAGACGCCCAGAAGAGATAGATGGACCTCACAAAGGTGATCCTGCCCCCACAGATTTTGTCCCAAATGCAGGATACCATGCTTTGATAGAAGCTTTTGGCGGAAAAGGCTATCTTGTTGAGACGCCTGATGAACTCAAGTTTGCTCTTTCAGAATCGTTCTCTGCTCGGAAACCAGCTGTAATAAATGTTGTGATTGACCCCTATGCCGGTTCAGAGAGCGGGAGGATGCAACACAAAAATTAATTTCACTTAGTTGCCAAATGCTATATATCATCCTTTCACTTATTTTACTTCTAGTTTTGAATAACACATCGATTGTACTCTTAAGGTTTTTCATGCTTGAATTATCTGTTTCAGCATAGCCATCATTAAGTATATTTCACTACTATAGAATTGTTTGTGTAAAAGCTCTCAATTGTTTTTCCTGGATTCCCCTTTATCATTTTCAAAGTGTACATAATGATATTGGTTGAGAGTCCTCAAAGATTCAATGCAATCATGGAGTCTAGTGATTGATTCTCACATTTTCTTTGATGGGGAACTGTTATGTTAACAATAGAGCATGGGGACAGAGAGTAACAGTAATTGTTGAAAGTTAAACCCATGAAAGAACGAGACTAAAGTAGGGGCTATGGGGCTGTCAAGTGTTTGTGTATCTTTGGAATTTTTGGGGTGAGGGGAAATGATATGATGAGGATGCATGATCTTGAACTTCGTTTTTCTTTGACAATGAATTGAAGCACCTTCTAATGTTTTTTTTACATGCTTTTATCTTGTCTATGGTCCTTCTAATTCATTGTTCATTGTGTCCCTAATTGTCATTGGCTTTTAATTTTCAGCATACTTCTGTTGTTACCTTTATTGAATGATAATGCTATTGTTCTTAATTTTCCTAATCTGTGACTTGCACTTTTGGCCATATATCTGCCGTGATATGTTGAATACTGTCTAGTAGATATCTGTATCACACCTTTGGTATGCTAACAAGCAAATTTGTGTGGTTTTTGACATTGGAAGAACTGTTGTTTCTTTTCTGTTTCACGTGTGGTGTGACCTATACTGGCTGTTGGGCCGTGACCAGTTATTTGAGGTTTGGTGATCTGTGGTCTGGAAATATTATTGTGCATTGGTGATAAGCTTAAACTGGCCTTTTTGCATTATAAAACGTGACGTTGATATGTATGTTCTGGTTCATTTTCTAAGCGTGCAATGCTAACTGTTTTGGTATGGTAATGATCCTTTCTGAATCAAATCTTATACTGACAATGGGGTTCCCGCAATAAGCCAGGCTGCCTTGCATGGACATCCTCTTTCCATTAATCTTATACGGATTGGTCATACTCCCAAAATTTTAAGTGCAACAACATCTAGTTTTTTTATCAGGGCGTAATAGTCTTGATGGTGCGTCTTTATGGTCTATCTCACGGTGCTTTAATAACATGTCTTTGACCGAGTCTCTCATGTGCCTGACCAGTTTTCATACGATACTCCATGTTATTGTTTTATCTTAGTTCATCGAGACTTAAATAATAAACTAGAGGTCTGCATTATCACTAAGACATAGTAGTTTCTTTCCTATGCATCATTGGTTTTCTTGTCAGAGCATATTTAGCCATACCTGCCGCATCAGAAAACAAAAAGAAGAAACCAAGATTTTCCACTACAAGCTTCTCCTTGTAGATGTAGTGTTAACCATGATGTTAGATTATAGAAAACCTTGTTGTCCTTGCTTCATTGTGTTTGATCGTGCTCTTCCTTGCATTAAAACCTCATTGTATTATCGTAGCATGATAGCAGAGTAATATATTTTGAGCCTTCATTTTTTTTGTTTTGCTATAAGCCAGGAGGAGACTATTGCTTGCATCTTCTATGGTATTTATTCTACTAATTTGTTAAATGCTAGATCACGCTGTTGTGTCACATGTGGTAAGTCAATGTCATTAATTTTTAGACTTTAATAAAGTTGGTAAGGCACCTGCACTATCTGTTAAAGCCCATGCTGCACTTTAAAAAAAAAATGTAGTGATTGGTTTGGTGCTTCTCGATAATAAAATCAGTGGTGTGCATTGTGAACATATACCCTCATCATTATGCTGTGATAATCCAAAACCACCAGATTCGCCTGTGAGAGTGATTTCACCAAGCAATGGCCTTCGGAGTTCTCTGAGTACCTGAATTTAGATGATGATCAATGGTCATACAACAAAATCACACATTATAGCAACTAAACACTGTAAAAATAAACACTATAACAGCTAAGACACCTGTAATAGTTCTTATTAGGACGAGGTAAAAAATACTGAATTGTACTGTACTATAGTTAATTGTACTATATTATACTAAAAAGAACTGAATCATTTTTACTATAACTTAAATATATTGTTTTATGGTTTAGTTTTTAAAAACTGAACTTAATAATTTTCGGTTCAGTTAACTCTATTGTCTTTGTGGTCATGTTAGTTTGTTTGTTAGGTTGAGAGGATGTTTCTACCTTTTTTTATATCTTATTTTTTTATATTATTAAAATTAGAGTATATTTTTTTAAAAATACTTTCAGTTATATCTTATTTTTTATACATTATATTTTTATTTTTTTATTTAGATCTAAAAGATTTAAAGTTATCTTGTAAAATATTAATTTTTTAAAATGTATATTTTGACACAATTTATTTAAAATTTTATTTTAGAAGGGTCAAATTAATTTTTTTTCATCAAAATTTATATATTACAGACTTAGTTTTAAATTAATACACATTAATTTGGTCCACAACTATTATAAGATCATGCAGTTTTTACAAAGCTCTGCATGCTACCTTTGTCTCTTAAAAACATAATATCCCCACACCACTGCACAGTAACCAATGTCCAAATCTATGATCTTATAAACCATACCTAAATAATCACATTAATAGACTAATTATATTAATAAAATAATGAATACAGATATTTACTTATATTCAACTCACAAATAATTAAACATTAAAAGAAATTATAGAATGTCTCGAGGACTTAAATGTTCAACTCGCTTAATTTTTTTTATTGTAAATATTGAAACTATCCACGTAATGTATCCGTATTATCATCCTAAGTTTGTTATAGTATATTTATATAGGTTTTACAATGTTAAGCACATAGAAATTAGAAAAAAAATAAAGTTTGAGTTTATAAGATTTAGTGTCTTCAAAATGGGTTATAATTTATATTTTGGTTAAAAAATTAATGAGATGTAAAAGAACCAGTAAAATACACAACATATATGTCCAAGGCTTTATGAGAAGAACAATTTACAATTCAGTTAAAAGATTTACATATATATTGTAGTTTAATACAATTTACAATTCAGTTAGTAGTTCAGTTTATATTGTAGTTTAGTACAATTTACGATTCAGTTAATAGTTCAGTTCAATTTATATTATAATTTAGTACAGTTCAGTTTGATTAAAAAAAAAACAATTTTACAGTTCAGTTTAAACAAATTAGTTTTAGTTCGGTACAATTTTTAACAATACAGTGCAGTAGAGTTTCATTTGCCCACTCTTAGTTCTTATAGCAATTATCCTCGTGAAATTTACACTCTAAGCAACCAGCTAGTAACACACAAACCAGCCACTGACATCTAAAAGCAAGGTTCTAACAGATTCAAACCTTCCAAGCTAAGCTTAACGTGTTCACACTAGAAGTTATTCTGAGTGTTGTTATGAGTGCATTTGGGTTGCAAAATGGTTTTCTGCCCATGTCTGAAATTGAATTATTGTATGTATTGTGTTGTATTTGCTCTGAACATGTTAAGCCTTGAAGGATGCTAATAACACTCCTAGTAATTGTGAGATTTTGGTTTATGCATAAACGTGTACAAGTGTTGTGCTAGCCATAATGCATCATAAGTATGTTGTGATTTTGTCGGTGTGAATGATTTGATAGAAGCTATTCCTGCATATTTTTCTGAGTGGTGGTGATTGTATCTCGGTCAAGACTGCTTCCTGCATCATAATATGTGCCTGGTTCTGTTTTTCCCTTGAGTGGCACAAGTGCTAATGGTTTTATGGTTTGTTTCGGTGTTATTTGACTTCATGACCTGCATTGAAACTGATTTGTCAAAGTTGCCTTATGCATTAAATTATTTTGTTTACTATGCTTTGTTTAATTAGTTCTATTGTTGATAGGTTCAAATATTGAAATATATAAATTTATAACCTGAACAGTGAGAATGCATTTTAACTGTCTAGTATCAAGTATGCATGAATTATATGCCCTGGTTGTTAATTTATAATCTGGTTATGAAACTTTATTTGAGTGATGCAAATGATAATGAATGATAAAACTGTTTTAGGCCAGGAACATGAATCTAGTTACCTGAAATTAACTATATATGGTGGTTAAGTTAATAGAAGTGAACTAATAGATAGTGTAAGGTTGTGACGCCCTGTTTATGTGATTGCACATATATTGCTTATGATGACCTAGGCTTAATTTTATATCAGAATCAGCAACCATAACGCAAAACTATCGCTTTACATTTCAAAAGTAAGTGGTATGTGTTTCTTCTGACCCAAACAATAGTAATCACGAGAAACAAATCTAAAGCCAATGGACATACACAACACATCCCACGAAGAATAAGAACAGCTCCAACTAAAATTTCCTTCGAAAATCATGGGCACAGAATTTAAACTAAGCATTCACATATAACGTCTGATAACATCAGAGATAATACCTAAAGAGGGGTTTAATTCTTTTACACCCCACCAACTGTTCTACAAAATAACCAAGACAACATAACAAATCAAACCCCTGTAGATCCAAACCCACCTTCACCCCTCACAGTTTCATCTAAATCATCAACCTCAGTAACACTGGGAGTGACAATCTTCTCAATGATAAGTTGCGCAACCCTATCTCCAACCTTCACTTCAAAATCCACATCGGAATGGTTGAACAGTATAACACCAACCGGCCCCCTGTAGTCCGCATCAATCACTCCGGCACCCACGTCGATTGAGTGCTTCCACGCCAACCCAGATCGTGGAGCTGCAATTTAATACAAAAAGTAAATTAAACTATAAAGGTAAAAGCCATAAAAAATTGAGAATGGCCTTAATCGAAGAGAAACTTACCAACGCGTGCATAGGTCCCTTCTGGAATCGCGATGCTGATGTCAGTGGCTACCAGAGCCTTCCCTCTGGCAGGCACCTTTGTTTCGACCGCACTATCAAAATGTAACAACATGTTTCAGTGATTTACTAATTAAAAGCAGCGAATGATGAGAGAGCGAAGTGTGTAATTATACCTAGAGAGATCGTAACCGGCGGAGAGAGGGGAAGCCCTGGAGGGCAAAACGGCCTTATCAGAGAGCTTTTTGACGCGTAGAAAGGGAGGGGTTGAGGAAACGTCGTCGTTTTGGTGGAGTTTTGGGATTTTGGGCGATGGCTGGCAGGAGCCGTTGGTGGCGTGGGACTCTGGTTGAGGTTGAGCCATTATATAAACTGGTACTGCAAATGGACAGAATTGACGTGGGAAGAAGGGATGGAGGGTAGGGTTTATATAGAGGATTAGGAAGAGGAACAGAAAAGGCGCCCAATTCTCCAATGGTACCAAATTTTCCCGCCATTTTGGTTTTTCGTGGGGTTTGAATGGTCAAGAGAGTCTTCGTCGCTGTACTCACCTATTTCAACCTGCAACTCCTTCTTTTATATTTCCAATTGTGTCCTTATCAAATAATTTTTTATTTCTCCCCACCTCCCTCCTCCCTCATTTTATTTGTTGCAGTTTCACTCTTCATTCTTAAATATCTGTTTCTGGTGGCTGTGTCGCGGTGGGATGAGCTCGAAGTGGTGGTTGTGCGGTTGGAAGGTGACGGAGATGCGGTTCACGGTAGCCGTACTTGGAAGTGCGGTTGACGCTCGTCGCATTTGGATCTGCGGTTGATGTTCACCGCAGTTGGAATTGCGGTTTAGGGTTTTTCTCACTCTTGGGTATGGCCGTTGTGACCTCCTCCGCTTACATCCACATCCGTAGCGGTTCCGACTACAAGAAGATTCTGCAGGTGCCCCTTCTAGTCGGCGGCAACAACAGGAACTGGGACGAGGTGAAGAGTTGGCTGGTCGTTTAACCTGATGTGTTTTGAAAGCAATAGAGTAGTAATAGGATGACACGCTTACGTGTCACTTACACTCAAATGACACGCTCCAGATCAGCTTTTTTTTGAAAAAAATGGTGAAGAGGGTGTGGGTAAAAGGGAAAAAAGTAAAATTTGGATTTCCTCTTATATCGCTCCTCGTTTTCGTTTCTTTCTCTCACGATGCATTGTTGCTCGTCGTTGTTCGTTGGTGTCTTCGAGTTGCTTCAATCGGTGGTGTGTTTGAGGTAGGAGATGATCATCTTTTTCGAACTTATTAGGTAGGAGATGATAATCTTTTTTGAAAGAGACACTATAGGTAGGAGATAATAATCTTTTTTCGAACTTATTAGGGTTCCTTTTCCACTCTATGCAAAAAACAACTGCTTTCATGTGATTTTTTCCTGTATCCCCTTCTGTTTCTTGTTTGTGTTAATATCGTCTGACTTAGTGTTGCTCATGGGTTTTGTTTCGTTTTATGATGTTTCTAACTTGTTTCATTATTTATTATCTTTAGATAATGGAGATGATTTTGAACTTTTGTTTATTGGCGAACTACCTTTTCTTTGTGAGATTATGGATATTTTATTTTAATTGAATTTTGTTGATTCCAATTTCAGCAGGAATGGCAAGGAGCTACATCAAACAAGAGCATGATCTTGGTATACCTTTTGCTTCCTCTTTTTTCCCCAATTGTTCCAAACTTTTGTTGTGTGCTTGAGATGTAGGTAGGTATTATATTAATAATATTTTTCTTTCTAGAGAAGAGAAGAACAGAGGCTGCTAGAATTAGAAAAAATACCCAGACAGGATCCCGGTGAGAATTGCCAATTCTATTTTTCTTTGCTACTGTCTAAATACTTATGCAATTTTTAGTGATAGGTGAAGTATACATTTTTGCAGAAGAATCGTTCTTTTACGTGTTGTTCTTTTTTTGCTGTTTGAGTATCCTTTACTTTTTTGAATTTATTATTGATGAAACCTTGTTTATTATCTATAAACAAACGCATTTAGTCCTGCTCAGTGAGTCCTGCTTAATGAACCTAATTTTGTTAGCCATTTTTCTATTCTTAGTTTAATGGATTTCTCACCGTAAATGTCTATGTTCCTGTTAGTGCAGTCATTTTCCTTTGCCTTGTTTTACTTTGTTTCCAGGTGTTCCTATTCCTACCTTTCCCTTTACTGAATATAATATTTCTGTAAGCATAGTTGTGTTCCTCATGAGAAGGGTCTATAATTCTATAGCGTGGAAATTTGTATTGTGTTTTAGATTTCTTTTAAGGAAAAACCAATTTGGACTGTTATTGTGTATAAGTGACTAATATGCAAATATTCTATATTGGAGGTGAAGTGATTGATTATAGAGTCATCGAATGATACAATGAATTCAAACTTAAGAAAGATTATTGGATGAGTTGTAAATTTGTGAACGTTCTCAGAGGCTGGATACTGAGAAGGAAGCATCCTATATTCCTATTACTTTGTTGCTATTAAACATATTCAGACATCTAGGTTAAATTTGATTAGAGAGTAATATCAATATTCATATTTAAAGATAGGTCAATTTTAATTTCATGCTGCAGTGATTTTGTGATGTTTGAGAGTTTAAACAAGTCCAATTTGATGTCTTAAAACTGTTACAACAATTCAATTGAAGTCAGATTGACCTGTGTGGAATTTAGTGTGTTCAAACTTCCATTTTGAGTGATTTTCGGAACTTTTAAAGTGAATTTCAGGTGCAGTTCTGTTTTGAGCTAAAATTGAGTTTAAACAAGTGTATTTTGATTATTTGAAACTGTTCAAATGGTTAGTAAAGTGTCAGAATCATTTGTGCACAAAATCACTTCTAAAACCATTCATTTTGGGTCAATTTTGGGAAGTAGAATGGTGATTTTGAGCAACAGTCTGATTTTGTGTCAATTTAGAGTTGAAACATGTTTAAAATCATGAAATAAAGTTGTTTAAGTGATCATATTTAATGCTGAACCGCTGTTGCATCATTTGAGTCACAAACCACCAAATTTAGAGTCATTTTCTAGGTGCAAAGTTCAAAATTAGGTGTTGTTTTGATGAATTTACTTTGAAATTCGATTTGGCTGTCAGCAAGACCTGATTCAGTGATTTAAAATGGAACTAAATGATTAAAAGAAGTAAAGCAAAGTGCTCAAAAGGATGAAGAACCGTGCAACCCAGTCAAAAACCAAAAACATAAAAACTGGTTTTCTTTGAAGTCAAATTTTGGTGCTGGAACTGGTGCAGATTGCTAATATGTTTGGTGACTGTTTTTAATGATTTTAATGGTGCTGTGAAGTCCATTTGGAACATTCAAGTTGTAGAGTTCGCACTTTCCACCAGCATAAAACACTGGAATTTGACAACTTTTATAGCCAAATTTGGAAGCACAAGCCAAATAGCCAAGTGATGGTGAGATTGAGTATCTATCATCCAACAGAAAGTTGCTACTGGAGATCAAACGCCTAAAACAGATAAGAAAGAGTGTTTGTGAGGTTACACCTAAAGCAAAATTCCCTTGTCCGAGAGAAAATTCTGTTTGAGTTTCCAAGTCCTGAAAAATCCATTTTGTCAAATCTGAATTGTGCCTTTTTAGTAAGACTTTTACAGTTTCTGATTTGAAAAGAATTTGAAGTGATAAAAAGGGTTTTGAATTAAATTTTTTGATCTGGATTACAACTCAAGGTGCAGATTTTAACTTGCAAAAGTTGATCAAAATAGTTTCACCAAGTGTTGATTAGATGATTTTGCTTTTCTTGTACTAGCTAATTTAGTTTTGTTTAGTGTAGGATATTTGGTGGCTATAACAATGCAGGTGTGTGAATCTTAAAGGAAGACTTTGAGTTGATCCTTGATATAGGCAACGTGCAGATCATCAAATCTCCTTTTGATTGCATCTCAATTGCTATATCCAAGTTGTTTCAAAGCAAAAAACATGTCCTGCAAAAGAACATGTCCTGCCGTAGCTAGTTCTGGGCTACAAAAATGTGAAACAACAATGTATACGAGGTAAAGGATCCAAACAAGCATGGAAGTAGCTCATCAAGTTTCAAAGTAGTGCATACATGGAACAACAAAGTAGTGGAGCTTGATCCTCTTGGAATTCTAAATTTGTAATATGTTTTAGATTTAATTTTCTTTTGTTTTTCTTGTAAAAGGTTATTTAAGACCAAGTGTTTGGAAGAGTCCCTGGTGTAGTTGTAAACATAAAAAATCACATATTCTTGAATGGATAACCACTTACTACACTAACTAATATGTAACTAATATGACCCCCTTTATATTTAACTTAAAACATTTCTTTTTAGATGTATATAACAAGGTTAATAAGTAACCACATAGTACTTACTATATAACTACTTACTGTACCAAACTAATATCTTCCTTGATATTGAACATAAGCATTTTTCTAGTTGTACAAAACCAGTTTTAGAAATAACCACATCAGAATGAGTACATAACCAGTTATTACACCAGTAAATGTGATGAAATTTATCTTCAAGAATCACTAGATTTGTTTTACATATTGAGTTTCATACTAGATTACATACTCTTGATTGGATAATCACTTATTACACAAAACTAATTTGATCCTTCATATTGAACTTAAGCAGTTTTTTAGTTGTACAGAACCAGCTTCATAAATAACCACATACGAATAAGTACATAACCAATTACTGCACTAATAAATGTAATGAAATTTATCCTCAAGAACTACTATATTTGTTCTACATAACGAGTTTCATACTAGACCACAAATCCTTGATTGGATAACCACTTAGTGGACTAACTAATATGATCTTTCATATTCAACTTAAGAATTTTTGTAGATGTACATAAATAGCTTAAGAAATAACCACATACAATTGAGTATAGAACCACTTATTGCACCAATAAATATGATTAAATTTATCCTCAAGAAACAATAGATTTGTTTTATATAACGACTTTCATACTACACCACATACCTTTGATTTGATAACCACTTAACGTACCAAAGTAATATGATCCTTGATATTGAGCTTAAGCTTTTTTTTTATTTGTACGAAACCAGTTTCAGAAATAATCACATCAGAATGAGTACATAACCAATTACTGCACCAATAAATGTGATGGAATTTATCCTCAAGAACCCCTAGATTTGTTCTACATAACGAGTTTCATACTAGATCATATACCCTTGATTGGATAAGCACTTAGTGCAACAAAGTAATAGTTGTACAAAATCCCCTTCAGAAATAACCACATACGAATGAGTACATAACCAGTTACTGCACCAATAAATGTGATAAAATTTATCCTCAAGAACTCCTACACTTGTTCTACATAAGGAGTTTGATACTACACCACATACCCTTAATTTGATAACCACTTATTGCGTCAAACTCATTTGATCCTTCATATTAAACTTAAGCAGTTTTTTAGTTGTTCAAAACCAGGTTCAAAAATAACCACATATGAATGAGTACATAACCAGTTACTACACCAATAAATGTGATCAAATTTATCCTCGAGAACCACTATCTTTGTTCTACATAACGAGTTTCATACTAAACCACAAACCCTTAATTGGATAACCACTTACTAGGCTAACTAATATGATCCTTCATATTCAACTTAAGCATTTTTGTAGATGTACATAACTAGCTTAAGAAATAACCACATAGGATTGAGTACATAATCCTCAAACATTTTTGTAGATGTACATAACAGTTACTGCACTAATAAATATGATGAAATCTATCCTCAAGAACCACTAGATATGTTGTATATAAGAACTTTCATACTAGACCACTTATCCTTGATTGGATAACCACTTACTACACCAAAGTAATATGATCCTTGATATTGAACTTAAACATTTTTTATTTGTACATAACTAGCTTAATAAATAATCACATAGGACTTAAAACATAACCAGTTATTGCACTAATACTTGTGAAATCAATTTTTCAACCAAAAGTTGTTTAATTTGTGTTTGATTTATGCAAGGTGCTCATAATTAATTGTTTTACTCATTCTACTTAGTTGTGATATGGTTTAAGTCTTATTCAAGTGCAAGATTGGATGACCCTTTATTTTGTTATTAATGATTTCGTCAATTGTACAAAACCAATTTTATAAATAACCACATAATGTTGAAGGTATAACCAATTACTGCACCATATTGTCAATTTTTTTATATATGAAAACAACATGATATAAAACTTACAACATAACCACTTAATGTAACAACAGATCCATGAATGTGACAATAACGATAAATCTAAAATACAAAACAGGAAATTATGAATGTCCTCAAATTTGTCCACAATTAATGTTCTTGTTTGATCCATTTCCTTAAGGTGTTTTTGTTGTTGTCAACCGGTGGAATGAATTTACTAAGGATGTCATCAACGGAACGTGTTGGAGGCTTGTTGATAGCAACTAGTAGTGATGCACATACTAACTCATCAGTTGGATAGTCAATATCAGTTGCGAAGACCTACACATACCGAGACTATCAGTGAAAGTACTCAAAACAAGTTAAGAAAATATAAAAAAGCACAATTGATAATAGTTGTAAAGTTTACCTTAACAATATTAAGTGTTATGTTAAGGTATTGTGTTCCGCATTTTGGTGAAAAAATTACATCTTGTTCAGACATTATTGTTTTATTCGATATACTGATGTGGGAATATAAGGTCAATAACTAACTATTTTCAAAAAAAAAAAAATACTTACATCTTTTAGAATTATCACACTTCCAACTTTTAATTGTGGATCTATTTGAGGATGATCAATGACTTTGTGGTAAACACTTTTAGAATATCAAATATGTTTTGTTTATATATCTTACAAAAAAGCTTAACAAATATCACATTGAATGAAGATGAACATATTGAGTAATTTATAAATAGCTTAGACTTATACTTCAAATGTGTTTGGTTAAGCAACTATATGGAATTTACCTTCTCTTAGACATACATTTTTTATCACCAAATTGTGAAATTGTTTTTAATCTTCTTCAAAGATTTCACAGTAAATAGATAAAAACTTGATGTCTTCTGGTTTTAATGAATGATATTTTGACAATTTCCATTAGTCTTTAAACTTTAGTATTATATTAATGTTAGAGGGTTGCTAATTGATTGAACATGGAAAAGAAGTTTTGACAACATCATTTTCATATGGTTTTTCTCAAGGTTTTGAAGGCATTATTTGCACTTAAGTGAGATGAGAAGACCAATGTGAAAGTGACAATGGAACTCATGAATAGTTTGTTATTCAACACTTTCTTTTTCCTTGTTCTCGATCTTTTAGTAAAATCTTTTTTTTTCTTCTCTTTTGTCTCTTTTCTATCACATTTATAGAGGAAAGTAGGATCATTTAGTTGATTTGGAAGTACTGATGATGATGATAACAATTCTACTTCTACATACTAATGTAGTAAATGATAATCTTGGTCTGAAATAAACCTAATAAAATAAAGTTCAAATATATCCAATTCATTCACCAACCAACCATTATGTGTTAATAAAGATAACCATGGTTCAAATAATGTAAATTTTACTATATTGTAAAGGACAAGTCTTGGTTCGGGTTTGGTCTAAGAAAAAAATTAAAAGTTTTTAGGTACTAAAATGTAATTGGACAAATG
Source organism: Vigna radiata var. radiata (assembly GCF_000741045.1). Lineage (NCBI taxonomy): Eukaryota > Viridiplantae > Streptophyta > Magnoliopsida > Fabales > Fabaceae > Vigna > Vigna radiata. The sequence goes on along the minus strand of NC_028356.1, from coordinate 7,759,329 downwards.
ATAGAAAACAATACATCAATACTAGTGGTAAGGTGGTACAAGGAATGGAGGAATCTATATCATTCTGAAAAGTCTGAATCAAAATTTTACACAATCAAACAACATCTTAAAAAGGAATATGATGTGCACTGAAAGTATTCCAATTAGAATATTCAAGCATAAGAATGAAGGTTCTTTTAGGAACCAAGACTCAACAATAACTAACTAAAATCTATTTAAATCTTATATAATAATTAATTGAACCTATACCCATAATAACCAAGGTTATTTCGAGAGGGGTGGTCAATAAAGGAACTAAATACACAACTATATCACACCTTGAACAAATGGATCAAGGGAGACAAAGAAAATGCTGTAGCATTAAAATATTATGATCCATAGTCTACACAAAAATATATACACGAACAAAAGCAACAGGAAGAAACCAAGTTATTCCCATCGTATGAAATGGCTCTCAAAAGAATAAAAAAGAATGAATACACTGTATAACTTAAACAACGTAATATGAGAGAAGAAAAGGGATTCATCACACTCACATTAATACGATGAACAATACTCAAATTTTACCACACCATAATCGTTTTCGACTTCTCGCCTTCGTGCACCACACCGATTTCGCACTCTTTTTTATTTACGATTTCTGAAGCACCAAAGAGAAGGGGATTTTGTGCTTAATTTAGGGTTTGTGGAACAAAAGAGAGAAAGGGTGTTGTGTTCCTAATCCATTACAATAATTGCTTCAAAGAATCAGTGCATAGAAAGAAAGGGCAAGTGCGTGGAGAAAAAGGGCCAGTGTGTGGGAGAGAAAGGGCCTATGCAGATGCACTTTCATGTTCAGCAATTGATACAAAAGAAAGGATTGTTATTGAAAGGAGCGGCTACCTTTATTGCTGTAAAATTCCAAAATTACCCTTAATGAGATTTAGAAAAATTGGGTCTACAGCGTGTCAAAAGTGAATACCGTGTCAAAGTATTCTTATTCGGGTTTGAATGGTCAAGGAGCAGAATGTGGTATATGGCAGTCCTCCCATTTGTCTCTAGTTTTCTTAAATTTTATTTTGTTAAACAGATTAAAAAATAATTATATTGTTCTTTGATTTAATGAAATCCTGATTGAATTGTTTGGAATGAAATTTCTGAAATATGATTTAAAGAACAACGCTTTTAGAGCTTATAATATGTATTTCGAAAAAAAAAATTCAGAATGAGATCTTTAGAATAAATTTTCTAAAATTGCAAATAATATCTTTTGGAAGGCCTCTACATGATATTTGTTTTGGAAAGAATTTTTCGGAAGGGATCATGTGTTTGGGAGAAAGCTTTTTAAAATATTTTTTTTAGTATGTTATCTTTTCTTTCCATGTAAGTTCTCTCATTCTTCTTCTGCAGCACCAGTGATAAGTGCAATTAGTTGTAGCAATAGTAGTAATGTAATATAGTTAAGGGTGTTTGAGTCTTTTCCTTTATTATAGAACACTCTTACTAATTATGAAGGTGCATGAAGCAACAGTCTCTTCTTTAAAACTATAGTGACTAGTATGAAATTTTTGAGTGCTTAGAAAAATATTCCTAATTAGTAAATGCTTTATAAATTTAATTTTTTATTAGTGAAGATTTCTGTGCAGAGAATTATTCTACCTCCATTTTCCTCCCATCACCAAACATGTATTCCTGTGCACCTATCATCCTTTCACCCTTGCACTCCTACTGAAAATGAAGGAATCAAATATAAAAATTCGAATTTCTAAAAATCGGATGTGAAGATTCTATATCTAACATTTTGGATATCACAATCCACATGTTTAATACCATAAAACTTTAATTATATCACAGTTTTAATTATTTTATTAGTTTATAATTATTTTTAAAATTATATTTAATTTTTTATATGTTTATAAGTAGTAATATAATTTTTAATTAATATAAATTAATTTATATGAATTTATTAAAATTAATAAAAGTAATTCAGATTAAAAAAATTACCGTCACCATCGGATATACATGTCCCGATGTATTTGGATTCGGATATCCGCATCCGACATATTTTTTTTTTTAAATTCATATTTATAATATTTTAAAATCATTTTCTCTTTATTTAATTAATCATGTTCATAAATGTTAATAATTACGTCGCGCTGATAAGAAATATCTTTTTGAATATAGTATCGTAGAAGACAGAGTCATGGACGAACTACACGTCAGAATAAATTTGATTAAATATAGTCTTGGAGTTTTATTTAACAAATTATTATTCTAATATGTCAGTCATTTTTAAATTTTATTTCCTAATTTGTTGAAAGTTGGTTATGGTAACATTTTGTTCAGATATCTTTATCCCAAATATCTGCGAAGTTAAAGCATGGATAATACCTAGTATCATTTACTAAAGTAGTGCGATTTTTCATAGATGAATTTAAAAACATTTGCGAAAATAGATAAATTGTGTTTACCAAAAATAACTTTAAAATAAAATAAAATATTGTATATTTTAAACAATTTTATACGATTAAAAAGTGAAAATGTACTTTTAAATTACGATTTTAAACTTTCTATATCATTCTAAATAATTTCTATATTTTATTTTTCCGTTTCTTTTATTTTATTTTTTTATTTCATTGTTGGAGTAATATATGCCTATTAAAAGTTTTTTTTACGGTTTTTAAAAGATTTATATAAACTTATATTTTTTATTCTTATTTGGTTTTTTTTTCTTAATAATTTGATTAATTGTTTTTTTATTCTTTTAACATAAAAGAAATAACTATAAAACAAATATTAAAACAGAAAATTTCAAATCATTCAAACAGAAAATTTAATATTTTAGAAACAAAATATAAAAAAAAAAACTTTAAAACAATTTAAAACAAAATAATTTAATGAATTTAACCAATTCCTTAATATATTATTTTGAAATAAATAACTATAGGTTCTATAAAATTTATTATTTTATTAAAAATAAATAAAATTAATTCAAATATTTATATAAATAAATAAATTATTAAAATATAACAGTTTAATTAAAATAAAATTCAAAAATAGGATAATCGAAAATTTAAAATAATTTATTAATTAATTAAAACCAACCACAATAACTTTAAAAAAAAAGTTAAACAGAACATTAAATGATTAAAAAAAATTTAAACAAAACATTAAAATCACAATATATCTCTTACCATTACATTAAATATAAATTTAATAACATTAAAATGAAAAAAAAAAAAAAAAAACCTATCTACATCACATCACGCCACATCCGATTAAGCCCCATCGGCTCTGCATAGCCGAATCAGTGTAAACCCAATCTTCTATTTATCATCTTTCATCATGCTTTACTATAAAAAATGTCACAACACACCAATTATGTTAAACACAATCAAATGTTATAAAAAATAATAAGACCACCAACCTTTGAGACGCGGGTGGCTGCAGATGGCTCCACAGAGAACCGAGTGGGTGAACTTCAAGCATGATGTTGTTGTTTGTGTGTGCTTGCAAAATGCAATCAAAGTCTGAAACCAAATCCAAATACACTGAGATATTAAAAACCCACCTTTTCAGGGTTGGGTGTGTGCTTGTGTGTACTCAAGAGAAGAAGACGAAAGCAAGATGGGAGGGAAGCTCCAAAATGCTTGGATGGCTGCCAGTGCGCGAAATGGTATGTGAGAATGGAGTTGCCTGTGTGCAAAGGGATCTATGAGAATGGGGAGAGGAAGAACAAACTGAAAGTGCCTATGTTGTGTGAGAACAAATGACATATTGAATGTTGATAAGTGTGAAAATGAGTTATTTTTAGACTTATAAATGATCTCAATTTTATAATTATTCATGTTATTACTTAGTGAAAAAAGTTGTTTCATGTTTATGGTTATGTTTGTATTTCAGTCAGTTGTTATATTGTGAAACTCTGTTTAGTTGTTTATGTTCGGTGTTGTAAAGACATTGATGTTTTGATTTAATGATTATGCATTATCCGATTAAGTTATGTGATTCTTGAGGATGATGACTTGTACGTGTGTGCTTGCTGTGCTTCAAAATTTTATCTGTGTGTTTGAAAATGACCAGTTCTGCGAGTGTTGAAAGCAGATGTGATTGAGAGATGTAGAGTTGTCTGGATATGGAATTGGTTTTTGCATGAGTTTGATTCTACGTACATACACACACTTTGGTTAAGGATGAAAAAGGCCCTGTCTGATATTGATTATGCAACTACTTGGCCAGATAGCCAACCTTGTGACACTGTGCTTCAATTGTAAATCCTTTTTGAGTCTTAATTTCTTTCTTTCACCTTGAGCCTAATATGTTATCCTACCTTACACCTTAGAAGATAACATGTACTGTGAATTTGTGAGGTTAAGGTTGAATTCAAGTTTGGGGGAAGAAATCAATAAAAAAAATTGAAAAAAAAATTATTGCTCAAATTGAAAAAGAAGGTTGAGTTGTAAAAGAAAATGGTGTGTGATAAATGATATATGTTGGAGATTTGAGTACTGAATTGGGAATTGAAGTTGTTCTCTTCTTAATAGGTGTCTTTGAATCCAAGAAAAACCATTATTCTTTTTCTAGCCAAGCCAAGCCTTACCCTGAAAAGACCTTTGGACTTAACCAATAGTGTGTGAATCAAATGAAATGCAAACGCTGATGAAGTTTTATGACAATTCTACGACAAACACTTGAGTGGTGAGGAATGATAAATGCTGATTTGGTTATTCATATTCTATGTATAGGTGATTTTGTGAGTACTGTACCATGCCATATTTGTTTGAATCTTTGAGAATGCATGTGATTTTTTTTCTAATGTGCAAAGTCATTATATCAAAATGTCAAATGTCTGTTGTGTCGTTCATTTTCTTCTGTGATTTCCTAAGGGCATGAAATAATTCAAGTTTGGGGGAGTTGATAAGTGTGAAAATGAGTTATTTTTACACTTATAAATGATCTCAATTTTATAATTATTCATGTTATTACTCAGTGAAAAGTTGTAATAGGAAGTAGATTGTTTCGTAAATTATTGTTCAGGAAAAGTTGTATAAATTGGAAGTTGTCAACCAATTATCGCAAAGCGGAAGCAAAAATTCGCAGAGCCAAGAAAATTAATTCGCACAATGTACCAATACTTGTGCGCTGAGCGAATTATACCAATTAAAAGGAGGTTTCAATTTTTAAATTCGCATAGCGCACCACTGTGCGCTTAGCGAATTAGAGCAGTTGAGTGCATGAATTAAAATTAATTCGCACAACGAATACACTCTTGTGCGCTGAGCGAATTAAAATAATTATATGCTCTTAAAAGATGTGACAGACAAGAAGAAACCATCTCCTGACACGAAAAAAAAACGCTCTGGAGAACTGGAGAAGACCATCAGGAGACCCTTCAAGACATCAAGACTCCACTTTCTGCAAGGAATTGCTGTAAAGAGTACGTTTTAGATGTCTAGGAAAGGCTAGTTTTTCTATTCATTGGAATTGGTTGTATGACGATATATTAATGTAAATTTTCTGTGCAATATATGTCTCTGTTCTTGTTCTTTTTTTGACTTGCTTTAGATTATACGGAAGTATAATTCTTTTTAAAGGTTCTTTTGTACTGGGAAGTATTTTTAGAACCAGAAACGTAAGAAAAGAAACTAAAAGGAATGATGCTAGGAATAGTTTCTGTACTTTTGGTCATTCTAAACATCTTATTTTAATGCAAAATTATCTGTTGAATTAATTAATGAATTAATAATTTAATAGATAATTTCAGAACTTGCTTTAAAGAATTAAATCAAGATACGATTATGTGAATGCTTGAACAGAGAACATATTTTATCGAGGATGTTACTGTAATGTTAGTCAAAGACCAATTCCTGGCACACCAACTGTGTTTCTTGTATTGTTTTATGTATTTTGGTGTCTAATTGAGTTATAAAAGAAAGAATTGTCATGTGTTGCACAAGTCCCTTGGGAGAACGATACTTTACATATCCACTATATTATTTGAAACGATTTGGTATACTTGTCAAAAAGTTATCAAATGTGTTCTGTGAGAGAAGGGGAAAAGAAGAAGGAAGAGATATGAGAGGTAACCATCCACGCTAAAAAGAAATACCAGTTTAAATTTTTTTAGGATAATGATATTTAGACAACATTTTTTTGACAACATTTGAACATTGATTACGTGTCAATATGTGATTGGTCAAAAATTACTCCATAATCAATAATAATAATCATAAACACTATTGTGGAGTAATTTTTGACCAATCACAGATTGACACGTAATCAATGTTCAAATGTTATCAAAAAAATATTGTCTAAATATCATTATCCATTTTTTTAAATATTCATATTATTCAATTACAGGGTAAATTTGGTAGTTTTGAAAATTTTGGAAACATAAAATGAAGTTGGAGGTGAAGGATCAAATCCTCGAAGTTTTTTGCATTACCATAAAAGTTGCAATTTCCACACTATTTCTTATTAAATTATAATAAAATTTTCTACATCTTATTATTTTTTTATATTGTTCGACTTAACAGTTCCAAAATGTATTTTTAAATATAAAAATTACCTTTCAAAATACTTAATTCTAAAAATAAAAAAAAATATATTAAACTTTGAAAGATATTTTCAGAAAATATATTATGAAACATTCAATTCAAAATACAATGCACCTCCATTTATTTCTTTTCTTTTTTTTCCAATTTTTTTAAGTTTTTTTTTTCTATATTCTGCAAAAAAAAAAGAGCTTTTAAAATATATTTTTATGTTAGGAACATATTTTGAAAATTGATAGATATTCTAGAAAGTAGATTGACATGTATTTGAAAGGAAACTAATTTTGGTAAATGTTGAAATGGAACACTTTTTACAACTAAATTGATGAACTTCTAGAAACTTCTTTTATGGAAGTCAAAGGCTACTTTTGATTATCTTCACTTTACTTTGATTGAACTCTCCAAAGTGCACACCATTGCTCAAACTTCATACTTTGCTTCCACACAATTACTTATTTTATTAGATAAATAATTATTTTTTATTTATTAAAAATTTACTTTTTTTAATTAAAATTTAGATAAAAAGTAGTTTTTAAAGGGTGTATGTCTTCCTATACTAATACAGATAAATTCATTTTTATTTTTGTAGTTCAATCCTTACATTGATTAAAATTTAACAATTATAAAAGATTATAGTGTACAAATTTATTATTAATTATAGTTTTGAAATTTAAATTGAATGAAAAAAGAGAAGGATAATTTTTTATTATTACTTTTTCTTTTCTTCTGTCCTGAAATAATTTTCAAACTATAAGTGGTGTCACTCTGGAAATAAACTATATTAGACAGCTGCAATTATGAGTATATTATGTGGCAATAATTTATTCATTATATTTATAATAGTTTTTACTTTTCATAAAAGGAATGAGATAGCCTTTTATTGGTACTTCATAGTTCTATTCAAGAAAGAATAGTTCATTTAACTTTTCCCTCACACTTTTTCACAGAATATCACTTTTATGACTTTCTTTTCTTCCAAACTTCATTTCAATAATCTTGAAAATCAAATTCTTGAATATAGTTCCACATCTTCTTAATTACTCACTAATAATCCTCAGAGGATTAAGATAACAGATAACAGTTGGGATGGAGCGTTTATTAAAAAATATAATTATTACACTTTAATTAAAATGTTCAATAAGATACACAATTAAAAATTTGGTCAAATTTGAGAATTTATTAAAAAGTAAAGGCATGAATGATATAAGTTGTACTCTCATGAGGTTATGTTAAACAAAAATAATACAATATTTATAATGAGTATTTAAGATTGATCTGTTTGGAAATTAGAAAAATTTCATGTTATGTTAAACAAAAATACAATATTTAGAATGAGTATTTAAGATTGATCTGTTTGAAAATTAGAGAAATTTCATGAGTATGAATTTATTCTTTACTTATACTAAAATAGATAGTATTAAACAATCGAATAATATAAGCTTAGGAAACAAAACTTATTAAATCTACTCTGTTTAAATTTTGAACAGTAAAATCTTTTCTTTAACCATTCCGTAAATTACCGGATTAATAAAGAATTTAGAACACAATATATGAAATTAATAATATTGATAATATTTAAATACATTTCGTAGTTTAACTTAATTAAAGAATGATTTACTGTTTAACCGATTATAACTCAACATCTAAACATCCTATTCCATAATCAAACATTTATCACATATTAAAAAAGAAAAAGGACTAAAATTAGAATGTATATATTCTTATTTATTTTAAAGTTTACATTTTTTATGGGTTAATTTTGAAACAAAAGTGGTATATAAAATTGAGGTAGACATATGAGTGAGTGTAAACATTCTTGTATAAGGCCCAAATACCAACAACAATCCAAAGGAATATAGCCGTTGCTCATTTTTTAACCCTTTAATGCAAAAATCTCTGAACTTTCTAGGTTTACATTGTCTCTCTATCCAAACAAATTAAGCCGTTATCATGCAAATTTGAATCCTGAGAGAGAAAGACAAACACAACATGTTACCTTGGAGATACCCATCTGGCATCTGCACCCAAGATCCAATTTTTTTACAAATTATTTAGTTATTTCAGAAAAAAGTTAACAAATTGAAGGTTTTGTCTCAGTGGGGTCATCTGGGTCACACAAAATTTGAATTCTTTTTCTCTTTCTTTGGTTCTCTATTAAAGCTAATACCAACATAGGATAATTTTTAAAAAATGTTTGTTGGACAACGTTCACTTTCCACAAGCCACAACCTTTGTTCTGCTCTGTCTCTTTATCTAATTTAATTGAAATTCAAATCTTCTTAAACACCTTTTTCTCTCTTATTGGGTGCCTCCGTTCCTTTCACTTCTTCAAATTTCTATCTCACTCTGTTTGTCATTTACCACCGTTTCTGTAGCCTCTATGGGTACATGTTTGAGCAAGAAGAACGGGTCCTCCTCCTCTGCTTCATCCAAGCCAGTTTCTCATTCTGAGAACTGTGTCAGTGTCACAGAAGTGAGCCTCAAGAAGAAGACACTGCAAGAGAAACAAGACCCAGAATCAGCACCACAACATGAAGGTGAAGTCAGGAAAGAGGTATTCATCATCAAACACAGGAAGAGCCATGATGATAGGGAAAGAACAACGGCAACAACAGCTTCCAAATCCCTACCTTTCATTGCTCAGTCACCAGCACCACAAAAAGGTGATGGGGCTTCCACCAATGAAGAATCTATCGTTAATAACATGATTGCGCCTTCCACTCCGAACATTGGTGTGGGAGTGAGGACTTCAAGCTGCACTAAAGAGGAGGTGGATGCAATTCTGATCCAGTGTGGGAGGCTCAGCAGAAGTAGCTCTTGTAGGAAGTACTCGGGCTCTAAGAGAAGTTTTGATTTTGATAACTGTGACAATGACACAACTTCTGCTGAGGATGAACAGAGGAGAGCCAAAGGCAGTGGTAGCGAGGAGAACGACGTGGCGGCGGAGAGCCGCCGCCACCGCCAGTCCCCGAGGCGTTCTCAGGGAAGGAGAAGAACCCCAAGTAGGGAAAGAGACCAATCCAGTGGCAAAGAAAGAAGAGTGAGTAGATCTCCCGGTAGAAGATCATCTGACACTGCTGCAAATGCAAGCAACAAAAATGCAAGTTCTAGGCCTGGGAAAATGGTGTCCGTTCCTGCCACCGTTTCATCTTTGGCTATGGATAAGAGTAACAACTGTGGTGGAGAATCTGGCACCAAGAGGGTCACTGTTAAGAGAAATGTTGGAGATGTTGGCTCAAGGGGTGCCGCATCACCACGTGCTCAGTCTCCTGCTAGAGTTAATGGGAATGTGGCAAATGCTAAAGTGTTGAGTGAGAATCAGCAGCACCAGCAACCCTCTCTTAGCCGTAATAACTCCTCAAGGAAAGCAGAACAATCTCCTTACAGAAGAAACCCTCTTAGTGAGGTTGATACCAACATCAAGGTGCAACAAAACAAGCCCAAGATTGAAGCAGAAGTCATGCAGGTAATCAGAAAGAACTGTTATTGTAGTGATTGTGCATTTATGTCATCGGGTTAATGAGAATATTGATTTGTTTTTCATGATTTAGTTGTAAAGCATATAATCATTACCTTTTCTAGTCATTCATTTATTTAATTTAAATAAGGAAGTTTAAATAAATGGCCTAGTTAAGGTAATTTAGAAAGCCTTAATTAATTGTGTAATTAGATTAACTTGGAAAGCTGATGATTACATGGAAAAACCAGTAGTTCTCGTCAGTTATTGATGGTATTAAGGTGATATTTTGGCATTCCCACTGCAGAAACCAAATGGCAGAGTTGCACTGGAGAAGGGTGTGCTTGTGAATTGCAAGACAAAGGAGCACCGTGAGGAAGTGTCTTCAGAAAGTGCTGTTGTGAAGACACCGGTGGTTTCATCAGGGGTTGACAACCTTAAACCCCAAGGTTTAACAAGAAGCAGATCTTCTAGAAGATCTAGAGACCTAGACATGAATCCTGAAGCTGTGGTGAATGTGAATGCCACACATTCCTATGCCTCCCTACTGCTTGAGGACATCCAGAACTTCCATCAAAAGAACACAGCACAACAACAACCTCAGCAACCACAACAACCTTCTTCTATATCTCTCCCAGCTTGTCTAACCAAGGCTTGCTCTATCCTTGAAGCCGTTGCTGATCTGAGCTACACCACCAGCTCCAATATCTCTGGTGCTTTCCCTGAGGACAGAAAAAGTCCATCCACTCAACAATCTATTAGGAATGAGTACTATGGAAAGAAAGTGGAAGGTTCAAAGGGCCCTTTTGTGGAATCTGAGGTAGTTGTTGGTGATGATGTGATGGAACCAAGCTTGCACAAGTATGTGACAGTGAAGAGGGGTGGTGGGGTAGTTGACATGGATGACCAAGAGTCTTCAGGAAGCAACAGCTTCACAGTGAGCAGTAGTGGTCAACATCACTGGGGAGGCATTTCCTGCTCTTCATGGGAACCAAACTCTGCTGACTCAACAGATTGCTGGAGTTCAAGATTGAGCTCAAGAGAGGAGGGACAATGTAATTTGTCATCTGAAGTGAAGAAGAAGAAGAATTTGAATAGCAAAAGAAGAGAGTGTGATCATGAACACAGCAGTGGCATTGGACGTGGCAGGATTGGTTCTGAGAAGGGTGTGTGTGTGTGATTATGATGATGCATGAATTCCACCTTTTTTGTTGTATCTTAGATGCTCAACCAGGTTGACATTTCTTATGTTTTGAGTTGCGTACCCGCAACTGTTTTTTCTTGTTTCATCAAGGCCAATTCAAGTTGATCTCTCATCTTTTCCATTTTACTACCTCTTCCTGTTAATCAACAATTTGTGCCATTCTTCATTGAACTTGTGTTTTTGTCTTGTAAAAAAAAGTCAATACCACCATGAAAAAATTACATTTTTTTAAGTATAAAGGTCATTAAAATTTGAGATAACAGAGTTGATAAGATTTTCCGATGCTTCTAATTATTGGTTTTACCCGATAGAATTCGCCTGAGGCTCTAACTATCCTGAGAGAAACTTCGGAGGAAACCAGTTACTAGACGGTTCGATTAGTCTTTCGCCTCTATACCCAAGTCAGACGAACGATTTGTACGTCAGTATCGCTGCGGGCTTCCACCAGAGTTTCCTCTGACTTCGCTCCGCTCAGGCATAGTTCACCATCTTTCGGATCCCCGTATGCTCTCTCTAATGATAATAATGTAACATTAAAATGTACATGAACTTCATACATAAGTTTTAAATAAAAAAGTAAGACACATTTTTACATTTATTTTACATATAATATATTATATAAAGATAAAATAGTCCTAAAGTATAAGATTTTATATTTTCTTTTAAAAAGGAAAAAAATAAAAAAATAATGTCAAGTGTAAAAAAAGTATGTCAAAAGATTTTTTTTTTCTTAATAGTAATAATAATTAGAAGAAAAATATTATCTAATACACATAAAATTTTACATTCATTTAATATTATTTTTTTTATATTTTATTTTCTTACTTTTTTTAAAAAAATACAAAAAATTATTTTACTCATATAATCTGTGTTAAATAAATATAAAAATTACTCATGTTACCATTGCTCTAATTAAAATTTAAAAGGCATGACTTTGACTTGGTCTTTTGAAACAAACGCCTATCTAGGGCAAAACAACCATTTGTTTAAGTTAACAATAGAAACGTTTTATCTGTAAAAAAAAAAATGCATTTATTGTTGTGACTTAAGACTTTTTAAGGAATATTTCAGCTTTTCGTTCAAGTCAAGGAAAACAAAAGATTGATTTCTTAATTCTCAAATGTTTAGATTATTATCAACTAATTCTATAATTTTGTGAATGATTTATATGATGTTGTCACATTTATTCAGTGTGCGATAAAAGAAATATTATTGTACAAATCATCAATTAAGATTATAATACTAATTTTGTCTAACATTTAATATTTATTATATCCATATGGGTTTTCTAACCTACTCACCAAACTATTAAGGTGGCTAAATTTTTGAGACAATATTTTAATAGAAAGAGACTACAAAGATATAAAAGTCTCACAAAAGAGAGAAAAAAATGCCTTATTTTTAGAGTCATTGACAATTACTGCCTTCAATTTAAAGCTTATACTTCATCTTAATGTGGAACAAAAAATAAAATAACTAAAAACCATATAATCATTGTGATTCTTTTTAGTAACTAATAAAACATTATTTTTAAGAGTAATCATACTGTAACATAATTTTACATTTATTTGATAAAGAGTACTAAAGTAAAATAATAATAAAAGTTAAAGAAAATTTTTATATTTTAAAAAAGAAAGTAAAGAGTAAAAAAATGATAATATTAAATAAATGTAAAAGTTTTAAGTGTGTAAAGGATATTTTTCTTATTTTAAATCATAATATAACAAATATATTCGGTTTTATTCAAAAATACATTTGAAGAATATGTAACGAACCATATTAATTATATAAATGTCAATATACAAATATGTAATAATTGAATTAAACAACTTTCCTATTTGAGTTCAATTTTTTTATTGTGTGCCTGATTTAACATGCTGTGTATTCTTTTCAAACAACTATCATTTACAGCATAATAACTTAACAGAGTAATGTTCTGATGGTATTTCTATTATAACCATTTTTAAATAATTTATGCACATTTTTATATTCGGCTCGTGGAACTTTAATCCCTTCTTCTTTTAATAGAAGAAAATTCTAAGACAAAAGGATATCTATTACACATGGTCATTATAAAATGTCACCAACCTATTCATACTTAATAATATATTATAACAACCTTATTATTTTAAATAACAATTATAATTTTTTAATTTGGATCCTTAGATTTTAGTGTTATTATTCTGCCTTAAATATACTTTGATTTTAATATTTTAAAATATATTAAAATCAATGTATTTTAAAGACATAATAAAAAAATGTCAAAAGTTCAGAAAAAAAAAATACAAAAGTTTTAATCTTTTCTTTCTTTTTGTTGCATACCCTCAGATTTTGCGTGTAGCCGTTTAGGTTGAAGTTTTTGGTGGAAAATTGTGAAATTGACCTAGAAAAGGAAAATGGTCTAGAAAGCATGACAGAGTTACGTCATGCAAATGAGAAACCAAGAAACTAAAGAAAGAAGCTTCGGCGGCATTATCTTATTTCTATAAAGACACAACACAAACATTGAATATTAACCTTAACATGATATAAGAAAGAAGTTACACGTTTGAACAGTATCAAACGTAATTTCTACAAACACTATTTTCTATTCAAATTTTATGAATGAAAGAAATATATGATATGAAAAAGAAGTCACACTTTTGGCCATTGGAGTCATCATTGGGAAGCTTCAAATCTTCAAACTCTTCTTTATAAGACTTCCTCAAAACGTGTTTATGTCAACCTTTGCTTCTGTCTACACATATATAAGTACATTGATTCCAAACAAAAGATAATAGAAACCAACCAAAACAACCTCAAACACAACTTCTCTGTGAGATTGTCCTAAACCAAAATTCAAGATGGCTGCAGACCCTCAGAAAATTCATCCTGTGTATGATGTTGAAGCACCAAACCACCCTTCAGCACCTTTGGTGCCAAGAAGCATGTCTAAATCAGATGCAGGTGATCCAGAGAGAGTAGTGCTACAACAACAGCAACAACATCCTCCACAACACACCATTCCTGTGATGCATTCAAGGCCACCAAAGAAAAGAAGAAGCTGCTGCTGCAGGTTTTTCTGTTGGTTGATAAGCATATTGGTGATTCTGATTGTGGCCATTGGTATCACAGTTGGGATACTATACCTTGTGTTCAGACCAAAGGTTCCAAAGTACTCTGTGGATGAGCTTATAGTCACACAGTTTGATATCTCTGACAACAACAGTTTATCTGCCACTTTCAACCTGACAATCACTGCCAGAAACCCTAACAAGAAGATTGGAATATACTACAGAGGTGGCAGCCATATAAGTGCTTGGTATGATGACACAAAACTGTGTGAAGGGTCTTTACCAAAGTTTTACCAAGGTCACCGCAACACCACAGTGCTCAGTATCCCTCTCACTGGTCAAACACAGGATGCTACTGGTCTGCAAAGTAGCCTTCAGCAGCAGCTGCAAGACACAGGAAATGTGCCTCTCAATTTGAAGGTGAATCAGCCTGTGAGGATCAAATTTGGGAAGTTGACACTGTTCACAATCAAGTTCAGGGTTAGGTGCAATATTGTGGTGGACAACCTTAGTGCTAATAGTTCTATTAGAATTCAGAGCAGTAGTTGTAAATTCAGGTTAAGGCTGTGATTTTTATGATCTACATACGCATGTTCATTATACTTACCAGAACGTGCTGATTGCTTCATTATTACTATTTAATTTGTTTTATTTCTTTGTGTTCCCTGATTGAGATTTCTCTTTTGATGGACTTTTGTTTCCATCACCATTTCGAGATATTACTGTTCTTGTATTTTAATTCTTGTTGTTCAGCCACTTCTCTTGCAGACTATACTTATAGCATATATTGGTATCTATATGTTCAATAACGAAAATCTTTGTACTTTTATTCACTGGATCTGGACCCACATGACACAGTAGCATACAATTTATTGGATGTATTTTGTTGTTTGTCTTTGTACAAAAATAAAATAAACCGTAAATTGGTAACGCTGGTTTATAGGTCTGATCAGTTTTAGGACGTATAGTTGATCTTACACTCAAATGATTTTCATCTCCTTAGCTCAAAGAAGAATTCTTTGAACAATGGCTTAACATTAAACACAATTCTTTACCTTTTTAATATCAAAACTTTAGTTAATCCGAACTTGTATCGGATTGCGCTATTGTTCGAGTGAAGATATTTTTATCAAACGTATGAATACAAAAGCGAATAAAATATACTAACTAGTGTGATAATTTATGATGTTTGATTAACTGCGAAAAAACTTTACAACATAAATAAAATTTCAATCAAATTCAATAAATACGTACAATCCTCGTGGTTAAACTCGACAGAATTATTATTCTAACATTTTTTGACGTTTAAGTAGGATATAGTTCTTCTAATACCACTTCTACAGTAAGCAGGACCAAAAGAATAGGAAAGTTGCAGCAACATGGTATGTCGCACAGTAAGAGAATAAATATGATTTACAGTGTCTAGGATTACCGTACACACACCACATGATATTGTTTCACTTTCCAAGATAAAGACATGGTCATATCACTCCTCTGAAATATGAACTCTTGGTTTACTTCATATGCTAACAAGGGTCACTAGATAGATCCTTCAAGAGCCCACTCAAATATAAGAAGAAGAGTGTCACCATATATGGCCAATAACCTCACTTCATTGTCGATCAAAACCCACACAAGTGAAAAACTCAACCTTCAATTGAAACTGGCATCAAGTGAGCAGCATCTTTGAAGCCACGTCTTTGGACAAATCTCTGCTATAGCATTCCACCATGCCCACTTCAGAGGAAAAAAAAGGCACAGTAGCACAACATATTATGGGAGTGTTTAAAAGAGTGTTGCTAACATTCCTATGTTATTATTTAACCAAGTGTCACACATTTGGAAAAAGCAAAAAGACCAAATAAATTATGAAATGAAACCAGGACAGATTGACCAAATATTCACATTTAATCCATTTGTTGCATAAGGCCTAGAAGCAACTGATAGAATACTCAATCAAAATGGATAAATGACCTAGCTAAATAGTGCACCAATTTTCTTCTATGTTCCAATTTTATTCTGTGTTCTTGCTCGGAAATGTAAAATAAATATCTTTATTCTTTTATCTGTGTAATGCCAAGTGGTGTTATACTTCCAGCATTTATCACATCAGACCCTTGTCATATTAATGGTTTGGATATTATTTTTATAAATTTTTGCACTAATTTAAAGTTTCATCATTACCTTCATGAAGAAAGAATGCTACGAAGAGAACCAACAGTGCCTCGTGAACCAGCTGTGCCTCGTTTCCTTGCCTGAAACAGGACATGCAAAAGGTTAAGGTAGATACTCAAAAATCAAGATTACGTATGGACCAGATCTCTCTCTCTCTCTCTCTGGGCTGTGGGAGGAGTATTAGACTCACCTTATCATTATTAAATAGGTCATCTGCGACAGCTTCCATTTTCTTTCGCCTTTTCTCCTCCTTCACTAACTCAGACATTTCATCATCCCCACAGTCAGAATCCCTGGGGAAGTAAAAAATTGAACTATCAAATAACCTATCACTAGCAGAAAAGGAATGAAGCATAGGCTAGCTAAATTTTTGGACAAAATAACATCATATTTAGTATTATTCTTACTTGTATGGATATTTTGCAAATGGAACAAGATTGTCAAAGCTATTACCAGACTGAGTGTGTGCCTGAAATTCCATTTAAAAGAAAAGTGGTCAGGGTAGGCACAGGTTTCATGAACCATGACATTAATAATATATGTTAAAATTTAATAATTGCCATTGCATGAAGCAACAAGGTTTTTAGGTATTTAGATGTCAAGATAAAATTTAATTACAAAACCAAAACATGTTTGGTTTCAATTTTCAACAATAAGCACTTTTTTAAGCCGACATGCGGCATCACAACTACATACCTTTCTGAAACATTTAAAATTTGGAAAACTGCTGTTTGGTGAAGTGCTTATGCTACTCCGTATGTTTGTATCTCGAACAATTAAATTTTGGCTGTAAACAACATCTGAATGTCCAGGTTCATTATCATCAACCTTGTCTTTCTTTACTTTGACACCATCGTTATCATTCCCGAAGTTGATGGCATGTGATCTGACAGAAGCACCATCCACGGATGTTTCTGTTTTTGCACGTTTAATGTCATGCAATTTGGTTAAGACATCATCTGAGGATGCCTCTATACTCTCATGTTTTCTCTTACCCAAAGCGTAAGAATCATCATATATTTCTTCCGTTTTTTCATATTTTACATTATTGTCATTGCTGAATGCCTCAGTGGAGCGGGCCGACGTGGCTGTTTCAACTTCAGTATCTGAATCTGCAACAATTGTCTCATCTGTAGAGCATGACGACGAAACAAGTACTGCAACAACACAGTGCTTGTTATTGGAACACTGAAATACAAATTTATTTAATATTACATGCTAGTTTATATAAGATAATATGCTAATTTACATCCCTACAATTAGGGATTGTATTGTAGAATATCGCATTTAGTTAGTTAGTTTATTCCCTGCAATAATATTTAATTACATGTAACTGTGTGCACATGCGTGTATTCAGTGATGAGGTGATCAACTAAGAAATCAAGACGGTTCTTATATTTTCAAGTGCCCATGTCATTACTGCAAATGTGTTCATTTTGTTAGTTGCTTTCATGAAAAGTGATTTTGATTAATAAAAAACCCAGAAGAGATTCTTCATCTGAGAAGATGCAAATTGAGATGGGCAGTTTCTCTAAAAGTTGGCAATGCCATAACGCTATTTCATTCCCCTCCCCCTTTTCTTAGACCCAAGTCACACTTAAAAAGAAATCATGGAGAAGCAATAGCAGAATCATATTAATTCATCATTAGTTTGATAATATAGACATTCCAACTTAGACAATAATGCAATAAATAAATGGCAGTTACGTCCTGTGAAACATTGATTTTTCAGTATGCATAAAACAGCATACATATAACAAAACTTGTTATTAGTACCAGCAAACCAAAATAAATTTGAAAGTCTTTGATTGAACAGTTTCCCTCTTATAGCCAATTTCATCCCCCTTTTGCGGAATCAGAGCCTCAAACATAATTTTACACTCAGCAGCAGCAAACAAAGGTATAACAAAGCAAAGAAAAATAATTTTAAAATATTTACTGATTTGGGCTCTTCATTTTTGGAGAGGAAAACAAAGTTTTAGACCGTGCAATTATATTACTTGAGATATAGAGAATAGGAATACTTACTGCATGGTGATTTCAAAATAGACAGATCTAGCTGTCCACTCAGAGCAGCACAAATTAAATCCATCTCACTAACTGTAAGCGAGGAACTCAGTTTATCAAAGAGACTAGACTTGAATGCTGGTCCTTCTGGGATGACACAAACCACACGATCATCCTCTCCATAATTTGAATCCTACACGAAACACGTGAGAATCACAATACTGAAGTACATAACTTTGATGCGAAGATAATCGGCCTGAGAATATGTGGTGTCGAAAACAGAGAAATCAGAGTTGTTGACTAAGAGCTTGAAGTATTTTTCTATTCAATGATGACTATCTTTCTAACAGTAGAGAGGTTGAGATAGTCAACAATAATAGACTTATTCAACTAGATGAAGTCAAGAGCAAGGATCACACAATTTCATCAAACTTGGTTAAAAATCAAATCCTCATATATAAATCATCATGAAATCCATTTTAATAATTATCTAATGTCTTTTTTCTTTTCTTTCGACCTGTATTCACAAGGTAAAAGTCAATAGTGCCAATAATGGCCTTTTATGCATGTATAAACCCCCTTAACCGATTATCTATAATCTTTGCAACAATTCATGCCAAATTAATATCGCCTTAGTATGCAATCATTCTATTCTGTATCATGTATTTCTTGTGTAGTCATATATTCATCTTAGCACTCCTTTTTTTCCTTTTGTTGTTCCTTTAAAATTCAACATTTACTAATGTTAGATATATCATCTGATGACAATCCCTTGAGGGACTTACCATCCAAAGAAGTATCAACTACAACTAAGACTAAAGAAAGGGAAGTAGAATAAAGATTTCGAAAACTCTTTCCTTATCTAAAGTCTTAGATAGATTCTACTTAAACTAAATACTTTTCTTTGTTTTGCAGATTGCCAAATAAAAGTAGAAAACTATGCCTACCAAGAAAAGGAATCAAAAAGAGAGAACTTTGGGCAGGGAAACAACTCTCGGACTCACACAAAAAGAAGCCTAGCGAAGACCTTGGTTGGCTTAGCGTGCTTACACCAGCAACATAAACATTTAACACGTGTTAAATGTTTATCACAAGGAACATGTGGCCAGCTGTCAAGCTTCTGCTACAAGCTTCTTCCATCTTTCTG
This sequence comes from Vigna radiata var. radiata, assembly GCF_000741045.1. NCBI lineage: Eukaryota > Viridiplantae > Streptophyta > Magnoliopsida > Fabales > Fabaceae > Vigna > Vigna radiata. The sequence continues at coordinate 7,739,753 of NC_028356.1, read as the reverse complement.
CACGTTTTCAACAAGCTGAATGTATAGCTTCCATTGCACGGCACTTGAAGCCTTCTCCATCTATAAAAGAGAAGCTTCTTTCATTGTAAATCAACTTGATTGTAGAAATGAAATGCTGTCAAAATTCAGTCACTTCTCTCAAGTTCAAACACTTTGCATTGCTTTAGCTTTGCCTCCTCTAGCTTCTTTCCCCTTAGGAAAGCTGTTTGAGCTAGAATTCCTTCTCACACCATATCAAATCACGCCAAAACATTTCCACAAACACCTGGTGTACATCAGCCACTTTCATCCGCAAATCCAATTCCGCTGCCACCTCTCTATCGGAAAGTTGTTTCTTCTTGAAGATAGAAGCTGCTTCCATCAATATCTTTATTTTATATTTATCTTTTATCTTTAATTAGTTTGTTATTATTTCTTATTTGTATTTTGGACTTAACTCATATTTCTTCTAATATAATAGAGGACCTTATGTGTATATTCAACACAAGAGAAATTAATCACATACATAATTTTCACTATATTTAACAACTACCATATTGACTATAGTTTTTTGTATAGGATTATAGTGATACCAAAAAATTTTCCTTTGAGCTTCATATGCAATTTGTAGTCACAAATAACCCATGATGTATTTATCCATTTCAACCACCTAGCTCATATCCTATGTGTGTTATCTTCATTAATTAACCAACATTTTATGATATTGAACTGATATAGTTAAACTTTAGAACCTGTAATGACATCTTTAATTTTTCCCACTGCGTCAATTGTCTCCTGTTCGTTACTAAAATTGCAATACAACTTTGCATTATTCATATACCCCTTTGATTTCAACATGTCCCAAAACCTCAATTTTAATGTTATGTCTACCCTTAATTCCTTTTAATCAAAACATTTCACACACAAAAATTCATATATAGAAAAGATAGAAATGAAAATACATACTTGACTATTTGAACAAAACTCTCCAGAGGAAACAACTTTTGCACCAGCCACTTCCAATAAAGATTTTAGCTGATCCTGAAATTTATACTACAAGCAGGAAGAAGAATTAAAAAAAGAACCCTGTCAAGACAAGCTATGCTTCAAAATTATCAAGATGTTTCCATCTTAGAGTTTCAAAACCTCCAGCATATTTACATATGAACATTAAAAAAATTTCCAAGAATAAAGTACATAAAATGTTTCGGCATATTATTTAAAAATGGAAATCTCAAAACTAGCTAGTACTAAGTTGGGTTTACAGTGAGTATAAAAGACTTTGAATAAGAAGTACCAAATGATCAGATTCCAACAAAAAAGTGTATCCTTTCAAACAATCTTCACGTGATCTGGGGTCGGCAATTTTTATAGATTCTCCATTCACTGACACTGTTGGAATATATCTAATTGAGAAAGAAGAGGAAATAGAAAAGAAAAAGAAAGCTTCTTCAATTAAATAAACTGGTCACAAGGTCATGGAATATAAAACTAGCATTACCAAACTCTAAAGTCAAAGCAATACTCACGAATGACAGTTAGGAATTTCAATGCTGATATTCTTTTCTGCAAAAACCTACAAGGGAAAGGTTAAAATTCAAACATGAGAAAAAGTTCTCTACTGGCTGGAGACTAAATCATTCAATCAACTCTCACAATTCAAGACTATAATTAATGTTTACCCTTGATGATTTGTTATAATAAATGAATTTTATCATTCTATGATTTACCTATAAGCAACAATTAATATTACCATAGGTCACGACTTGGAATACAAATTCTAGCATACAGTTCAGGGTCTATGCTCTTAGCAAACACAAAATAACTTCCGAAACATGTAAAAAATTTCGTACTCTCAGGGCACTATCTAACCTTTAAAGTAGACCAAATCATGAGACTCTTATATGAAGAGAATGGTCCACAAGCTACATGAAAAGTTATGATTATAAACTTATGATTGTAACTTATTCTTGAATTGATTCTTAGCAAATCATTCTGACAATTTAAGAAGGTAACAGATATCTAAATATATCATAGCTGTGTAAACTATAAAAGAATCTTCCAGCATTAAATCCATTACATCAGCTCTCCTTTTACATAACCTATTCTACTGTTGTAAAATGCTATATCAATCTTAAAAGATTTTCAAAGGACATGTTAAAAATTAATAAAATAATAAAGCAAAAGAAAAAAAATAAAATTCAAATGCAACAATTACATAAGAAACTAACTTTCATGCTATCAAACTGTGAATACACGTGATCGCTTGAATGTGACAGATAAATGAAAAGTAAAGAACAAAAATGCAAACCAAAATGCTTAAATACCTCAAGCCAATTATTAAGAACACAAGATTTTTTTGCCACAACAGCATCAACAAGATCCTTCTTCAACGGCATGAGTTGATCTACCAGTACATGTGTGCACCCTTCACCTAAGGTATGAGTAAAACTAGCACCTACATTGAATGTATTAGTTGGTCAATATCCAGCATTCACATGAAAACAAAGTCTAGTCTAGTGCTTCCAAAAAATAATTATTTTTCCTGTTTGGAGGGAAAAGCAAATTAAATTTATAGCTCATGTCACAACATAGTGTGAAGTTTTTCTGAATAAATTGAGTCTCGTACAGCTTATGTTGCAAGATAAAGCTTTTTCTGAACATTATAATTTAAATTTACATAATACCAAGTTACCATCAAAGATATGCAAACTCTACTTCCATTCCAACATATATATCAGTTTCTTCTCAAAATGATAGATAGTGTTAGTTGAAAGTTGAAACTACAAAAATTTAGGCATTTCATAATATCAAAACTGCACAACTAGCATGGGATAAAATAAAAAGAACATTGATAGATGCCTTTCAAACCAAGGGTCGCTTATCACACAGTAAATACTGCTTCTAGCACAAATTTCCATTAGCTCAGTGTTTGCTTCTTTAATAGTTTTAAGTAAATACAAGATCATGTGCACGTAAAAACATAATTTAAAGCAATTACACAGCAAACATTCATGAATTATAAGAACTGAAGAGCCTTCACATGTTCTTTCCACCACTGACCAATTGATGAAATTTTCTCTTGAATGGATTGATCCACTTTATTTGAGGAACAGATGAAAAAAACGAGGGGTACATGGCAAAACCTGTCAGATTAAATTTGAAAGCATTTCAGCAGACATATGATGAAAGACAAATGTTATGAGATTGAGTGTACATATACATACAAACTCAAATCTAGAAAGGTACTGCACAGTATTTTCTAAAATGAAAAGTGAATGTCACAAAAAGAATATAAGGAAATTGATGACATAGTTGACATACTTGTAGGTAGCGCTACCAGTGCCAAAAGAGACAAAGTCACCATCCTCTAGAGGTGTTTGTTTGTTTGGTAGCTCATGAACTTTTTTCTTCGGCCCAACATTTTTGCTAATAAATGTCCCATACTTGGAGCAATCTCTAATATGTATGTTGCGTGACAAATGAGAACATTCATTTGATAAAGGATTTAATAGGTTCATCGTATTAACAACTATTTCTGCATGAACCCGAGAAACACCTTTATCTTTAGCGATTATCACGTCACAACCTACAAGAAGTTAGTTGCAAGTTCATACAAAGCGTCACCATGATATTCAAAAAATCAATAATACGTAATAATCATCATAAGAAAAAGCTTAAAATTTGTGAATGAAAAATAAATGGGAGAAACTTGTCATAACAATCTAATCTGAGAAGCCATCTCCATGTCATTTTGCTCTATAGGGACAGCACTTTAGCTTTAAAATTTAGTTTACTTTATTTGCTTTATTTCAGTTACATGAATTTTAGTCCTACGAAGAGGAGAGGGGGAGCATCAAAATATGTTGTCAGGAAGGATCTCATGATAAATAATATCTCGAAAACCTTGGTCTTTAATTGAGCCAAATGCTAACAGACCTCCCCACTTATTGGAATAACATTTTGTGGTTATTGTTGTTGTTGTTATACTTGTTTTTATTTCAGTTAATTAGCTTCAAGTGCACCAGTCCTTCACTAATGGTTCTGTCCTAAATCTGGACAATGACATGTATTGCTGTAGTTTATGATACAGACTACAAAATAATGGAGATAAAAATTATTAAAAAAGAATCTGCATAACATCCAAACTTGGGTTAAACGGTCATAGATGTGGTATGAGAGTCTCTGTGATCATGTTGCCAGGAGGGTATTTCCTGAGCGTGCGTATTAGAAGCCCTGGTGGGATAAGTTTTTTTATCATTGTTGTGCATGTTAGAGGTAAAATTCACTCACGGGCAAGCCCTCGTCTTAATGCCGTAAGCCCTTCTTCCAAATCAGTCTTTGTCAAAAATACTCATACCCAATTTCAACATTTTCACTCTATCAAAGGTAGGTTACTTTGCAATGCCAGAAAAGAGTCCCATGTGGATACTCTTTTCAGCATTAGCATTGAAAATCAATCAAACACTTCAGCCACACTGTTTAGATAATTGGTTAACCATTAACTATGTGCAAAAGACAAGAGTTTTGAAAATAATCAGAAGGAACGGCAAATTACAGTACCTTTTCGACCAACTTTGTAAATTCCAGTTTTGAAAATATAATACTTATCTTCACCTGCACACAAATTTTCAAAAATAAAAAATACAATAACTTTTTTTGGCGCACCAATAGTATGTTAACAGAAACTGTCATTAACCTATAATCTTACAAAAAAGAATTAAAAAGATATATATCAGTTTCCTTTCATTGGAAAAAATGAATACCTGAAAGAGGATCAACGGGGAAGAGTCCCCACACCATGATTCTTCTTTGTGAAACTCTGAAGCACTAAAGAGCGACGGGAGAAAGTAAATAATTGAAAAGGAAGAACTTAAGGTCGCTATGCAACGACGCGCCGTTTGTTTTCCATTCAAAACGGCACAAAGTCTATCAAGTTCACAACTAAAACGACGTGCCGTTTTTAATTTGCTTAAAATTGTCCTTAAAGAAATATTTTAAATTCATAAAGTAAAAAGTAAAAATAAAATATAATTATACTCATCATACTAAATCGACTATTCATACAAATTAAAACTAAGCAACTATATTTCAATAACTAATAAAATATTTATCTTCTAAATTCCCTAAAGAGGATAATGTCGACTACTTTCGATCAACCCTATAAATAAATACTCAATCTTTTTATAGAGTGAATTTTCTAACCATTGTAGATTTAAACAAATTATTTTTGGTGGTAATGAGCTTTCAGAGTTGAATTTGCTAAATGGTTTGGATTATTTTTTTTTCTTTTTTGATTAATTCAGAAATTTAAAATGTATTTCAAATTATTTTTCACTTCTTTTTATTGTTAATGAGATAAATATATAATATTATTAAATGTATCATCAATTGTGTAATAACCTATAAATTAAAATATAAATTTTTAATAATAGTAAAATAATAAAATTATGTTTTAAGAAAATTAAACCATAACAGTAGCTCCATTATACATTTTCTAAAATCATGTCGTTTCATTTCCTCCCAAACCAGCTCTCACTAACCTCTTGCTCTTTCAAAATATTGTCTTCTCTCTAGCTTTCTTTCCCGTTGAGCCATTGGAATTCCATTTTGAAAGTGCATAGACGATCTTGACGTCACAGGCTCTGAGTCGCACCGATCAAATTTTCAGTTTAATCGAGTAAGTTGTTTTTCCCCTTTCTTTGCTGTTAGGAAACCTAAGACCTACAATCTCACTGATTGCATGTGTCTTTTGTGTCCTTTCCTTCAATTTAATTTCAATCCCAGCTCTAAGAGTTGTCTTTGATCACTACTTGTGGTCTTTAGGGTTTTTGGGAGTCCTTGAGAATGTAGAAACCGCGGAGGAAAAATCTTGAGCTGCACTATGGAATTTCCAGGTAAGGGAAGCTAGATTCCTTCTCTATTGTAATAAATCTTTGGTTGTATGATTTGTGAATTTTGTTTGAAGAGTGTAATTTGAAGTGATTGGGTGAAATGTTGATGTTTTGAATTGAAATTTGATGAAAAGCGTGTATGAATAAAGTGTTATGTGATAGTCAAATTTTGATTCTGAAATTGTTATCTAATAAAGTAGATGGGATGAGAGGTAATGAGAATTTAAAATGTTAGAAGGAAGCAAAAGTTTGTTGTGAAAGATTATAAAGGAAAAGCTAGGCAAATCAAGGTGGTTTAGGCTATTTTAGAGGAACTAGAGTAGTCAAAATTTGAATTAAGAGTTTTAGATAGTTCTAGGCAATTTAGATCACTTAGGTAAGTCATATGTGACTTGTAGGAATTGACAAATTGGTCCGAAACAGATTACAATTGGTAAATTCGAGTTTGATCTCTTAAGTGAATGAAAGTGAAGCAAATGATCCTAATTTTATGCATAACTACTAGGGATGAGTGTTAGGAAAGAGTGTAAACCCTTAAACCAATTTAAAATCAACTATACTTCGATTTAGGAAGGTTAGAACCTCATCAAAAAGCCTAGAACCAATTTTGGGTGGGTGAGTT